>NW_009920280.1:3445-20274 GCF_000696875.1 Nestor notabilis | reverse complement strand
AACCGCTCAGAAAATAAAATGCCTTTTACCAAGAAAATCAGCAAGATGAAAGAGCAGGACGATACCTCTGGGTAAATCCCATTTACCAGCTCAAGCTGCACTGAAGAGAGTAATCATCTGTCCAGTTATATACTGCACATTCCTGCGCTATCTCCCCAGCCCACACCTCTGTAAGGCCGAGGAGCAACTCACACATTCCAGGGGCTCCAACGCAGGCTCCTTTGCCACCGCTGCATGTCAGCACTCGCTGTCCTGCAAATGCAGCGTCCTCCAGCAGGAGCAGCCCTGTGCAGCCCCAGGGGCACATTCTTCAGCTTCCCACATCCCAGCTTTGGTTGATAAAGAGCAGTAGGGATCACAACACAGTTCCGAGGTACAGCACAGCGAAGGATAACACAGGGCCCCTTTGTACTGATGCACGCATCAATCCCCTTGTCTATAAATCCAAGCCTCACTCAGCCCCCTTAAATAGAGTGAAGTTATTAAAAAAGGAAGGGTATTTGCATGTATCTTCCCAAGCATTTCAAAACATTGTTCACTTCCCTCTTCCTGAGCCTTCTGTGCATCTCCAAAATGCTCCTGGATTAAGGTGGCACAGTGAGGCAGAACACATCATGAACTAAATCTGGAAAAACCTACATGACAAGGCATTGACAAATTCGCATTTGCCAACTGGCATCAAGCAGCTTTTTAATGCTAATTTTTCCTCAAGCAGTAAATAGTTTTCCACTATTCTATTCACAAGCAGTCTAGGATTTTTTGGTTTTAACTGAGGCAATTTAGAGAAATCTAAATTTGCTTTCCTCTGTTAAGGAGAAGCCTTCTACTACTGAGTGTCTAGCACAGCTCTAGCCTGTGTGAGGGCTAGAGAGACACAATACATTCAGTCAGCTCAAAGATGACAGCATTAGTGCCAGAAGAGAGAAAACTACCTCAGATTTCCATATGCAGTTCATTTCTCTCAAGAACAGAGGATGAGCTATTAAGCCATGCTGACACAGCAAATCAGAGTGTTATCAATAGCGTAAGTAGAACAAAGGATCGTGGTCACATTCTCTTCTACATCTCATGTACTGCTGGGGAGGAAATGGAAGCATAACTGAGGCACAGCACTTCAAATGCCTCAGATATCAGCCTTTCATTTCCAACAGCCCAAAGCCACATCTGCACATCCATCAAACTGCACGTTGCCTGGAGCTCTGCCTCTTGCATGGGACATCTGGAAAGTGAGTGCCACTGGAGACAGAATTCTTCATCCAGTCACCACACAGAGCAAACGCCTTCAGCCACAGAGTCCCATCTCCCCCAGCACCTCTACCACCACATGTCACAGCCCAGGCACAGCGCCATGGGTGTGACCATGGGTGACCACCACGGGTGATCAGGGTGAGATGGCTGAGAACAAAGTACAGTATTTTCTCTAATGGAGCTGCACAGAACAAGTGTCTGCACCTCCCTTGTTGTTCCCCACACCTGTTTACCCAAATAATTAGAATTGCTACAGGTTTTCCTGGCTTAACCAGAAGATTCCCAGAGGATTGGCAAATGGAAATAAAAAGCAAGATAGCCATAAGGGCAGGTCTAAATGAGGACATGGATTTTATGTGACAATCATGGCTCACTCAGTGTAAGACAAATTGCAGACCCCTCATGTGCAGAACGACACACCATTCTCCAGTCCTTTTTCCTTAATACCTGCATGATGCTGAACTCAAAATCCTTGATTTCGTCTGTCCCCTAAAAGTTCTACATCTCCAGAAGTGAACCCTGAGCTTGCAGACTCATCAGAGCAGCCTCTTTGCAAAATCCCTGAATCCAAACTTTAAAAGCTTCCTCAGGTTCAAATAAGTCTTCTCCCCACCTCCAGGAGTAAATACAACTCCAGCTCACGTACAGGGAGACAGCTCAGAGCAGTAACTCAATCCCTGGCAAGACAGTTTTACGCTGTGAGTAACTGCAGAGGAATGGGGAGCTTGGGTATATTTATCCTGTTAAATAGCCTTTCAAAAGAAACATTTGCAATGCTCTAACAGAGCTGCATCCAAAAGACTTGTTGGAGCCTTACCACAGGGCTTCTCACTGCCCTTGAGCGGGAGTCTGGAAGCAGTGGGAAGCCCCAAAGAGCAACACCGATGACAGGAATTCCCTGTTTAGCAGCTGCTTTAGCTTTTTTACAGCAACACGGAAGAGCATTATCAGGAACAGGAAAACATGAACAAACATGTGAATGCAGGCACTGACTTCCAGGTAAGAAAAAAAAAAATGTAGTTAGAGGCTCTTAAGGCATTATATTCTCATCAATGTTTTTCAACACAAAAAGATCAGAGACTACAAAAGCAATAAAATACAAAGACTGTATTCAAAGTAAGACCTTAAAAATCTGAAGTGCAATTAGATGCTCTTAAAATCCTGACGTTCTCTGGTTCACATACATAGAAAGCATGCAAAACAGCTTGACTTACTTTCCAAAACATTTCAGAAGGAGACTTCTAAAAGTTTTCCAAAATGTAACCAATTTGGTAGTTAGGGGACACAACAGCTCTCCGCTCTCTTGCGAAGCAGGGACAGATTGTTATTTAAGATACAGAACAAGTCTAGGCACAGAAGAGAAGTCATCTGCCAGACCTAACAACTGCTGGAGTCCCAGTACAGAGCAGACACTGGTATTTTTACTTCACGGACCTGCCTAGAGGAAGTTCAGATGACATGGTCAAAAAATCATGTAGTTACTTGTTTAATGTATTCCAGTGACTGATGTTTATTTGAAGCCTTGTGCTTTCTCATTATCACGGTACTGGTGCAAGTCATGCCTCGTGTCACTGCTCAATAAAAAGAATATCCAGACTAGTATTAATACATACTGTGGTGAACTTAAACACAAGACAATATCCATGAAACCCCTGAAGCTTTCTGTTCGTTGAAACCAATACTGCCCCTTAGAATAAGCAAGACTATGCATTTGTGGCACTGATTTACAAAGTTGTGTGGGTGCTTCAGAAAATCTTAACAGCAAAGGCAACCATCTCATAGTTGTTATGCCCAGCTACACTAAGCTGCAGAGACAAACTAAACAAGAATTCGTCCCATGACAGACAGAACTGCTTTCAAAATCCTGTGACGGTAGCCACCATGAATCCTATCTATGCCATAACTCCAATACAGACAGCCAAACCAGTTAGCTTCCCCCAGTACAGCAGCCCCTGCACCCAGCTCTGACCACTATCAGCAAATATCTAAACAAAGACAAGACACTGCACTGTGAGATGTGGTCTATAAGATCAGCTGCAGCAATCATTGTGGTTTCCTGTCCCGAGCACTGAGATCCAAACTGGAGACTTGATTCCAGAGCTTGTCACCCACTAACCAGTCACAACTACCATGCACTACTACCACCCCAGGCAGAGGGCTCCAAAAGTGTGCAAATACAGCCTGTTTAATGTAGTTTCAGTACCTGCTTATCAATAACCACTCACTGCACATTGGGGGATGAAATGCAAACCCTCTGAGTGCTCTGGCTGGAGTTTCAGCAGAGCTGACACCACCATGTGCTGCCAGTGTAAGGGAAGAGAAAGGGCTCAGGGATCCCCCCTTCCCCAGCATGCAAACCCTGGAGCACTCACCTCGCTGATCATCAGATGCTTTCTGAACTAATTCAGCTCACTAATCCAGTAGAAGTTTGGGCTGTTGGCTTGGGTATTTTAGATAAACTCATTACATTTCTTGGAAGCACAGCTCCAGCTACTCTATGACTTAAGCAGCTCTTAGAAAAATGTTTTAAAGAGGCCAGTGCCAGAATTTAGCCCTTGTCTAAGTAAGTGAATCAAATTTCTGCTTTAGGAAATACTGTACTTTTACCTCCAAAACTCAGGCCAGGACATAAACTATAAAAGCCCCATCCAACCCAGGCCACCTGAAAGAAACCACCCATCCTCCTGCCCAATTCCCACAGTTAATCTACATCTCAGATACAGCCCAGAAAACCTGCAGCCTGAAAAGGAGCAACCAGCAGGAAGCACAAACCGAAATGCTCCTGAATTCTAGAGACATCCCTCACCACTACCAGCCACTTCCACCTGAGCCCACACTGACACTGTATTTGGTTTTGCAACCCTGGTATTGTGATATGGCTCCATCACTAGGGCTGCATCCATGATGTACTATACATGATGGTGCTCTCTCATTTGTACCACTGAGATTAAGAGTTAGCTTTTGATAGAGACTACTCCTGTCTATAAAACTTTGAAGATGAGCCAACTCTGAACGCTACAAAACCCACCAGAAGCCATCATGTGAGCTCAGACCTTCCACTGGATCCATCGGAGGGGCAAGAGGGTTGTTTGTCCATGTGCTGGAAAACCATGAAGGTCACTGCAAGATCCTTCCTGGAACTGGCCACACCACTTCCTTTCAAATTAGCACAAGCATTTCACTGAACCCCAGACGTGCCCTGTAACCTCAGCAGCGGTGTGTTTGTCAGCATGGTGAGGGTGCCAGAGTGCCAGCATCACGAGGGGTCAGCAGGTTCCTGTGTAACCCAGCAGCAAGGCTCTCAAGGACACAGAGACACTGTAGGAAACCAGCTGAGCAGTTTGCAGCTTGACACCAGCAGTCCCTGGGAATCACAGCGCCCCTCCTTGAGTGAGCATCTCAGATCCATCTCTTGTCATCTTTGATGCAACGGGCTGGGAAATCCTTCAACTGGTCACACCACCGAGTTGGCAGGAAGGTAACCTAATCTTAACCAGACCCACAGGGCATGGGATCATCAACGCAGCACACAGGCTGAGACACACTGCAACTGCCTCGAAGGTCTGAGTCAGCAGAGTTTCCTGGATGAAACAACACAGATCTCCAGCTCTCTCTGGCCTCCAGTCCAAGTTGTGAGAAGGAACCACAAAAGATTTTCCTGGAGGATGAGAATTTTTCCACTTAGCTCTTGAACACTAAACTAGACCCCAGCTCAAACTGGCAGAGAGACTTGAATTACCACCTACAACAGGGACACGCACAGTCATTCTGCCTTCCTCAGAAAAACTTTCATCCTCTTTCTGCTACCTCAGAACAGCTCATAAGATGACTGAGATAATGGAAGTCAAGTCTCACAAGGCACGTAACTGCTTACATGGTCAGAAAGAAGTATTCCTCAGTATGTTACAGGTTTGCTGAGCATCCTTACACTGGAAGTGATCTGTGATTTAGGTACCATCTCCTTTCAGAAGGATGTACCTGTTGCTCCAGAAATAAAAAAAGTGTAAATAAACCCCAACCAGTAAGGGTGCCAGACCAATGTCCAAAGAGAATATAGCTTGAATATGGTTTATTTTGTTTTCTGCTAAACCACAGCCTTTTCAGGTTCTTCAAATTAACCTAAACTGTCCGGTTCACTGCTGTGGCTACCGCTTTCAGAAGCTGTCAACAGAAACATCGGGAAGAACAAATTCTTACTGGCATCCAAGATTTAAGGGCAGCACAGAGCGAAGCAAGGCCATACAACCCAGCTTAAGTTGGCAGTTGTGCTCTTCACATACTGCCTCCAAGAGGAGTACTTGAACTTCGTAGCAGCACTGTGGCTTCTCTGGTTTCAAAGCCTTCTCCCTCCCAAAGGTGTGTCCTCCTGTTCAGTTCTCATTTCCAGAAAGTGCTGGGGAGGGGAGAGGGAACAGTTATTTCCTGTCATATACAGCATCCTCTTTTTTATAGCATGGCTTTCTCCACTCTTGAAGTGAAATGCAACGTCTTGTATTTACTTCCCTCTGTTTATAGTCCTGAGCAGCAAACAGCTCATGCCAGGAAAAAACACCCTATGCTAAGACCTGCTGCCTTCAACTGAGGACAATGTTCCAGCTCACTAAACAAATGTTTTCAGCTTCTCAGCTACAAAAGGCTTCTGAGAATGCAGGATCCCCAGCTAGACAAGCCTTGAATGCCCCCTATTGCGATTCACAGTCAGACAACCCAGAGCTGTGTGAAGCCAAAAGAGAAAATCCCTTCCGTGGTTCCTTTCTATCAGGATTCACTCTACTCCCAAACCAAGCCCTGAACAACAGGAAACAATTACCAAAGATGGATCAGCTTAGTCAAAAACATTCTTCCACTGCTCTATGAACAGTCCCCAGGAGGGTCAGGAAGTTTGTAAAGGGTTTGCAAATCACAGCTCCAGCACATCCTGTGACACAGCGCATGCAAAAGCAGTGGGCTGAGCTAATCTCAATGCTTGTACGATGTTTAAGACCACAAAGCCAGGATCTGGTTTTGGTTTTATTGGTTTACAGGACAGACAAGTTGGAGACTGCACAAGAAAAGTTTGTGATATGTAAAATGCTTCATACAGACTCAACCAGCCAAAACTCCAGCTCTTGACCTCCAGTGATTCAGACCACCGTGACTGAAGTACTGCTGTCCTGAGACGAGTGTCCCACCCACAAGTTACAGCACTGACCACAGAGGGGAAGCCATTTGCAGCCACGTTTTTTCAGTTGACAGCTCCACACCCTAAACCAAAACCTCCACGTATTCCATTTTATATCGATGTAACAGACTGTGACCTCCAGCAACTATAGGTAGTAGAAGTCTACAGCCACTGCCCCTGAATTCCAATGAGGATCACAAATCAGAATCCATACCCTAAATTCACATTCACAGCCCCTGATAGCACAAAAATAAATCATCTACCTTTCAGAAATGGAGAATTGATATGCAGCCCAGCATAACATGGCAAGCCTGTTCTACCAGAACAGAAAGCAAGTCTGACTCTCAGGCCTGGACTAAAAATACTGAAGTTGGAATTTCCCAGTCTGGATCTGCAGCCTGCTATGAATGAACTCCACCTGCTACCGAGTCTTTTGTCAGAACCCGCTCCTTTTGGAAGCGGTCTGGTGTTCCTACAGGCAGTTATAGTTAGCCCTGTGAAACATTACGAGGAACAACAATCTGCACAGATTAGAGAGTCTCCATTTCTCTCCCTGTGTGTCAACAGCCAAATTGGAAACAGCTTTGGTCTCCAAGGATGTAAGCGCAGCCTCTGACGGCCCTCTTCGTCAAGTGACGGCTCCTTTCGTGCAAGTTCTATTTCTGATCTCTGCCTGACAGCAAATAGATCTTCAAGCATTTCCAGGAAGTCCCAGACAAAGCTATTAGCAAATGGCCAATATTGACCTAAGTGTCTCTGGGTGGGACAGGTGAGTTGGCTCAGCCAAAAGTAGACATTAGCTCTGTTCAAACACAGCAACGCAGGAACAAGAACCAGAGAGAAATGGCATCCTGGTCGAGTTTGGTGGAAGGAACAGAATGGAGTGTGTGTGAATGTTTTACACAAGCAACTAAGCAGTTAATTCCATCTCAGTACTGACCTGGGCTGATTTCAGCCAACATCCTAGATGGAAAAAAAATAAAAGATATATAAAACTTAGTCACCAGTGCACTAACCTTTTTAGTCCTCTATTTATCTTTATTATTTTATACTCTATTTATCCTTACACACACGAAATAGTAATTACTCCTCATGCATATGCATCTAGTAAGGATTTTTATTTGCTGCTGCTTCCCTCAAAGTTTCTGGAAACTTCCAAAACAACAAAAAATATTCATGAAAACCAAACAAGCAGCCACTGAACTGACTCCTCAGGGACAATTTCCCAGAGCCAAGGCCTCTGATCAAAATACCAACTCCCTTTATTCCTACAGGAAGAGGGGCTCAGCCAAGCCAGCTATCTGAGGAACCAGACCCTTCCTGCTACATCAGCACCTAGCTACTCACTAGGTCAAAACACAGTGCATGCTGCCTTTTTACAAACATCTAACAAATCTAGTACAAAGGAGACCTCCGTTAAACAGAGCAAAGAGTCCAAGGATGGGTATAGAAACAGCAGGAAGCAAGATACTACAGATTTTAAACCACAGCTCTGGTAAAGAGAATAAACAGAAGCTCAGGGCTCGAGACATTTCTAGTCCGTTGGCTGATCAGTCAGGCAAACACCCATGGAAATAGCACCAGTGGGCAGTAAGAGCATCACAGTGCTGGGAAGTTTATCATACCCTACAATTTTGCTATAGCAGATGCCACTCCAAACCCGTGCTGCTCCCTCCAAGTACATCAGGTTGATACCATATAATTAATACCTCACCAAACGTCGGGCTGCTGCTTGTGCAATGAAAAGGAAGACTCCCTTTACCTATTATTATTCTTCCCTAGCAGCACATATTGCTGCTGGGAAAGAAAGTCATGGGTCTCCTCCCTCAGAGTAGCTCTGTTCCTTCAGGTATGCTTTACAGAAACCTGAACTGGGCAATCTGTCCTCATGCTTTTCTGGAAAAGAGAGGCAAAGAATGGTAATAACTCCAAGGAGAGCAGAGGAACACCATTGCCATCACTTGTGTGCCAGCCCCTGGGCTACAGGACTCTTAAGAAAAACTGCCAAGTGCAGAGGTGTGTGGCACCCAGCAACTACCAAGCAACTCTTTTGTGCCCACAGAAACGAGGGTAGAAAGGGCATTTTTTAAGCCCTGGGTGGACTGTATCTAGTTCAGATTTGCCTAACTGTAGGCAGCTGGGTCTGACTTGAACTGAAAATTGTCATAAGCAGCATTGAGGTTACAACACACACTAATCCAGTACTGGATAATTCTTTTGTGCAGCTTTTAAGCATTAGCTTAGTGCCATAAGCAGTGGCAAATCAGAACAGTGTGAATACACAGCAGTGGTTTCCAAATCTTTGGGCAACAGCAACATTTGCTTGTGCTCAGAGGTCTCAGGTGGAAATGCTAAGTGTGTAAGTTTGACCACTTAAGAGCACACCTTAGAACAGCTTTAGAGTACTCACCCCTGGGAGATAATTTGGTAACTGCTGATTCAAAGTCATCTAGGGAAGGAAAACATGTTACATCAGGATTCACAAAGGAAAAGAGCAGGAGCTCCACTGGACTGTGTGCACCCTGGAGTGAAGGATACAGTTTCACAAGATGCAGAAAGGCGAGTTAACAGTTCACCACTGCCAAAAATGGAGAGGTTTTACTCCCTCTTCCAGACATATGCTGCTGCCACTTACTTGCGTTGGCTCTGGCTCTCACAAGACCCCTCTGTGACCACTTCAAGAGAACACACACCCAGCCAAAAAAGTTGCCCACTTTCTTTTGGGTTAGAAAAGAGCACAGCAGTCACGAAGAAGGAGTGGGTATGTCCAAACAGCCAGTCAAGAGAGCAGGAAAGGGAGAAGGATGAGTGGAAGTCAAGCCACCCCCTCTTTCAGCAGCAGCGAGCCACTGTACTGACTCCACTGCCAGCAGAGCCACACCTCTGGCAGCCCAGCATCTCACCTTTGCCACATAGATAACCATAGTCAGCAGTAAGATTGCTGAGGATCACTATGATCCTACCCACCTACAGATGTAAAAATGGTTTTGGACACAGGCAGAGACAAAATACTGCCAGAGCTTGCACATTCTAAGTTAATTATCTGCCTTTTAAAAAGTAACAGAAACAGGAAAGCATGTGGGCCCTATAACCAATAAAGGGAAGGGAGGATTCACATGGTTATGCAAGAACAGACATGAAACTTCAGGGAGAGAAAAAAAAAAATAGCATCTTTTAAACAGTGGAAATCCTACCCAAGCAGCATAAACAGATCTGAATATAGATCCGTCCAGGCAAAGTGCCAGTTACAGAATTCGAGACACGCATAAAGATGATGAAATGAAGGGCAGAAATATTAGTATAAATTCTGAATTCATTAAAAGCATTAGAAGCACAAATTCTGCCCATGAGATGTAGAATGCTCCAGCTACCAGCAAAAGGAGGATTCCAGCAATAAAGAATGGGGACACTAAAGAGACGCTGCAGTTGTATGGACAGTGCAATCAAATCCGTATCTTGTACAGTCTAATTGAGCCATTCCTATACTGAAGGCTCTTAAATAGGAAATCAAAATGCAGACTTGCGACATTTTAGTCCTTCAAGAGAATATTTTCTCATTAATTCCAGCAACTTCCCATTCAGAAAGTAAGAAGCACATCTCCCAAGAGCATAAATGCAAAGAGCATTCAACAAATGCAAATCCAGCCTTAAAACCCAAGGTATCTCAAGTTTTAAAAGCCTGTGCCTGTAAGAAGAAATGAAGTCCCAGCAAATCTCATCCAGATACCAGGGATGCCAAATGAAAGGTTAGTATATATATTAGCATAGGCTGAGATATAAATAAAGACAAGTTAAAAAAAGACCTGCTGGTTTGACCTGCTAACCACTCTGAGGTGGGTTGTTTCCCTCTTTTTAAAGAGGAACTTTTGTCCAACATGGTGCATGGTTTAACTGGCTGCTAAAAAGCTAATTACTAAGAAAGTACTCTCAAAATGGTGGATTTTCAAGCAGTCTTCATTTCTGCAAGGGTCCTCTGCTCCAGAGAGTGGAAGCAGACTTGGAAATAACACCAAACTCTTTATAAGCCAAAAAGTGTAAGTCATCATGAGCAACTGACTTTACACACAGCGCTGCCAAAAGCACAATGTAAACTCACAGAGCAGGGCAGGGGAAATGACAACGAAATATTTAACATTTTTCAGTCCTGTGGATCTTGGTGCTACTTCTAACTATAACAGGCAGAAAGCTTTCAAAGAAAGCTTTCAATGTGATCAGCATTCCACTAAAAGATAACCCAAGTAATTACAGATAGTGGGCAATGTCCCTGAAAGGTAACAGAGTACAAGGGGGCAAGAAGCACATGGTCAAAAAACTAATTAAAGCAGCTTCTTTTTACTTTACAAGCAGCTTCTGGGAACAAAAAGAGGACAATGTTTCAGAAATTAATGTGGGAACTGGTCCCCAGTCTACTCAGGGAGAAGATGTGGGTGGTAATTTGATGGAGATTGCTGGTGGCTCTTCAGCTCTAGAGCTCTGCTTTGCTGTGTTTTCTTTTAAGCATTGGCAGAAGAATGTGGTTCAAGAGTTTCACAATGTCATGATAGAGGCCCACTGAAAGAAAGGGAATTGTTAAAGCCAGCCAGAAAACTAGAACTGGGATATACTGTAGTCAGTGGCTGGCGGAGAGGTGGAGAACCTGTAAGTTTTATCTCTTCCTACTGTGAGAAGGTACATGACCTACCATTCCACCTATCATCTGGCGTCATGTCAGAAGCATTAGTCACAGGTCTCCTGCTTATTTCATCACCAGCAAGAGAAACAGTGAAGATTTCTTTTTACCAAGAGCAGTATTACTAAAGCAATTAAACGCATGACAGCTTTTTCATCCCAGTGCCCTGCACAGAAGTGGTTTTCTTACTAGACAAAGAAAAATTCTACTCTATCAACCAAAGGCTGTTTTACTCTCGAGAGAACTCATGACAAGGGAAAACTGCAATTCAAAACCAAAGACCAAAGAAAAAGTAGATTTCTGAGAGGTAAAGATGAGTAAGAGAAACCAACCTCCAGCACTGACCAAAAATGGAAATGCCAGCAATACTGAAATAGAAGCAGCATGAGAATAAACTTCCCCTTCATAGGTACACGAAATAAATCCTTCTTCAAATTACTTTCTCAAAAAGCTTTTTCAGCATGATTGTTCCTCCACCAAATCCTGTGATAAAAGCCAGCAAACATCCGAGATAACTGGAGAAAATATTTTGCACTAGTCAAGATTCCCAGCCCCTACATTTTTGCTTTGCTGAAAATTAAGTTGACTTCTTTGTCTCAACACATCATGTTCTTCCCAGCTACACACTGATGTAGGGCAGAGTGGAAAATTGATTTATTTTCTTGTCAGGTACCTAGATGGACATGTACCTACCCACATCACTATTGTCCTTGTACCTAGATGGTACCTAGATGGACATGTACCTACCCACATCACTATTGTCCTTGTTGGGTACTTCAAAATGCATTTGATCCCCTTCAGAACCACACCGGCATTCCCAACCCACAGAGGGACCAGGCTCTTCCACTTACACACTGAATGTACAAAGACAACTTCCCACACACGCGGAGCAGTGTAACTGCCCCCTTGCTGAGAACAATATTCCATCCCTATCTCTGCCACAACTCCAAGCCTAACTGCTTAAAGCAGCTGGAAAATAGACTAACTCCAACTCCCCCACAAATAGAAAATAAAAAACCCAGCAGTTTCTGCCAAGCAAGCACTGAATACGCTGCATTCCATTGCATTAAAACAATTACTCAGAAGCCAGCCAAGAATTACATAAAGCTTCCTCCCTGCACCACCCCCAGCCCCTTCTCTTCAACCTTCCTCCCCAACAGTTTCCTGACTGCAACAGCAGGATCACACCAGAGGGATAGTGCTCCAGAGGAGAGGAAGTGGCACAGAGCACCTCACACGGCACTGGCCATCCTATTCCATGTACAGCGTTTTTCAGACCTCAGCAATGTCATCAGGGGACTCCAGCAGACCCAGACAGCCTAGAAGGTCTCCGAGTTTCACACCACCATTAGTGGTGCACCGTGGTGACCTGCTTCAGGTAGTTTTCTCCCTCACATTTGATGGTAAAGTAGCATCCAACAAGTCAAACAACAACAAACAGATCTTACCCAACTCCTACAGAAAAATGAGTGACAACCAAACAGATTTTATTCCTAGCTCGCATGGGCAAGGCTTTTAAGCATGATCCCAAGGCAGAAGGTGCTGGAGGATTTAAGCAATCAAGTATGGAGCAGCATGCCAGAGCAGCTGTGCTTGTGAGGCGCTGCCCGAGGGAACTGCTCAGGACAGTCAAGTAGCAAATCTTGGATTAAGCACCAGCAGGAGAGATCGAAAACTACAAGCTTAGGGTCCTAAGAACCTGACTGACACATTCATTCCAAACTCCACAGCTCCCAGCCTGACTGACAGCACTGAGCTCCTCACATTTCACAGCAGAAATAAAAGGCAGCTTCTTCTGGCCAACACTGCTCACCCACCCACAACACTGAGTTGGCCAGTGATAAGAGATTTCATGACGTTGGTGAAATGGCATTTCATTCCCTCCCCCAGCGCTCCTGCTCTCTGCAGGGATCCTGTCTAACTGCTGGAGCTGCTTGCAGCCAGGCAGAATAGTTCCAGCTGTGTATCATGCTGCCTCACCAGACCCACACAGCCCAAGGAAAGTCTTCCACACAAAACCATAATGAACTAGAGGGAGAGCTGCAAACCAGAAGTAGTACTCATAGGCATCTTACTCTTGCGGGCCACCTCTGCCCAAAAGGGCTAATTTGCTAGCAGCAACAAAACCCTGAGTCCCAATGCAGCTGCTGGTGAGGAATTGGGAGCAGCAGACACAACTGATGGTCAAACAAGATGAGCAGCAGAGAAGAGCAGCCAGGCCATCACCTTACTCATGGGGCACCAGTAAGTTCAAGTAACACGCAGTTAAACTTAGGCTCTTCTGCCTGACCCAGCTGAAATCAGTGGCTCCAACCCAAAAGAAACCTCTTCAGAGAGAAACCTTGAGCTTGTTTAGAGACATGAAGGAGGACAGAACATGGGAGTATTAAGCACCTAATCCATGGGAAATCATTTACAACCCTCTTTGCCAATGGCCTTTTCTACTTCTGGCTTTTTTTGGCCCCCTTCTGCTCTTGGAAAATCCCAGTCATTGAACCATCACAACTTCCCCAACAGCACAAAGTGAAATTCTCTGCTCACCTTGCTCTTCAGTGATAGAAACAAAGCAAGATGATATCAAGTGTCTAGACAGACACAGGATTAATTCTGTCTGCCAGCTCCATTTTGTGACAAAAACATGGGATTGGTTTATTCCTGGAGACCCCATAGAGTCTGATTTATAGCTGATCCGTTTAAAGCACAATTCCCCAC
Organism: Nestor notabilis; assembly: GCF_000696875.1. Classification (NCBI taxonomy): domain Eukaryota; kingdom Metazoa; phylum Chordata; class Aves; order Psittaciformes; family Psittacidae; genus Nestor; species Nestor notabilis. The sequence goes on along the minus strand of NW_009920280.1, from coordinate 6,484 downwards.
GCAAAGTGTCATTCAGAAAGTTTACTCCCTGGAGTGCCATTTAGTTTTTGATGTTTGCAAAACGTTAGAGGTTTAGACACGTGCAACAGATAGTAAAAAACTCAAGAACTCGAATGACACTGCACTGTGTGCTGCCAGCCAGACGTACTGTAGCTCACCCAGCAAAGCCATCTATATCAAACTTGCACATAATAAGAACTCTGTGAGAAGTGGCATGACTACCTCATCATCATTGAAATAACTTGAACTAAACTTGTTCACATTGTACAGACAGCCCAGCAATGCAGGCTGCCTCCCCCTGTGGCTTGCCATAAGTTCTCTTGGATCCTCAGCTTATAGCTGGCTCAAACTGCTTCGATAAATTTCTCATGTAAATTTAGAATAATTACTGTCTGCTAAAAGAAAAAGCTGCATTTATTTGAGCAGAAAAAGCGTTTACCAGACTCCTAAACAGCACAAATGCATAACCTCAGGGTTATACCAACACTTGTTCCACAGCATCCCAGTTGCCATTTCCACTTTGTTTGCTTCACCAGGATTTAAAAACATACACAGAAGAGAAAGTGTGGATTTTAACACCAGTCAATCAAGGGAGACTATCCCAGGCAGCTGGTTTCTGCTGCTCTGGGGCCATTTGCAATGAGAATAAGCACGAATGGGAAAAATAGCTGAGTGATATGAGGAAGTCATCACCCACCTCCTATTTATATGGTATATCTTTAGCATACTACATTCTTTGAATGACTTCATGACGCTCTGTGGTAAAGGGAAAGACTAGAGTAGAACTACTGTGGGGAACTTGGAAGGGAAAGGAAATCTTTTCTCCCTGCTCACAGCCTGTCGTAACAGAGGATGAAGAAAGGATGAGCAATCAGAAAGGCAGAGAGGGAACATTAAACAGGGCTGAGAAGGGAATAAAAACTTATCTATCTAATTCAAACTTGTCATTGTAAGCTTTTCCAGCAACGGGGACCAGAAAAGCTTGGAAGAGTTGCTATTCTGATATATTCAGCTGGAAGCTATCTCAGAAACACAAAGGTCTCAAAAAACACTAACCATACTTTGCAGGTAAGGAACCATTATCTCTACCTTGCAGATGGAGAAACAACATGCCAACAGTTGGGGCAAGTTTTTGAGGCTGTGGATAAATGGTTACCTTATGCTAGATTAAATATAAGCCACAGCTAAAGGAGGTGGCCTCACCTACATCCCAGTCCACCATCCACATAAAAACATGACCTTGAGAAGAATCAGCTTGCTGACTCACCTAACTGCCCAATGGCTACTGTGAACACAAGGAAGGGAGGTGGGAACAGGGAACACAACACACCTTACAGCAGCCAGCAGTTAAATCATAGAATCATAGAATGGTTTGGGTTGGAAAGGACCTTAAGATCATCTAGTTCCAACCCCCCTGCCATGAGCAGGGACACATCACAATAGACTATGTCACCCAAGGCTCTGTCCAACCTGGCCTTGAACGCCACCAAGGTTGGAGCATTCTATGTAAGGTCCAACTTAATTCTGAAGTATATCAATTCAGAGGCAAATCAGATTACGACTTAGATGAAAAGTGCTGTCTAATGAAGTGTTACTTCCTATCAACACACTCAGGTTAAACCAATTTGAAAACACAACTTCCACTTTCTCTCCAATCCATTTAACTTCAGCCCAAAATGGAAAGGAATTGTGCCACTCTTTGCACTGGATCTGGTTTTCTTGCCACAAGGCGAGACAGTTCAGCTTACTGATCCAATGGCAAACATTTGTTCAATTTGGCGGAAAGACTGGTTTTCCAAAAGGTCTGAAATTGAACCAATTCACTCTGGAGCTGGATAGTCACCAAGTAAGCAGCAAGCACACAAGAAATGGACGAAGCTGGAATCACCATTTTTGGCTGCCCTCTGAAAATGGATGAGATGTGAGGTGAGATTTTACAAACACTGAAACAAGAACAGGACCCAAAGGTCTCCTCAGTTCCCCCTGTGTGTTTTAAAACATAATAGCCTAGCAGTCATAACGACCTGTATTTCCAGGGCTTGTTATTAAACCTAAGTTAGTTAGGACAGGCTGAAGTGAGCGAGAAACTCATTCCCCAAACCCTATCTTGTTATCACAGCCCAGGGAAGCTTCGCACAGACAATGTCTCACTTTCAGCAGCTGGAGTAGAAGAGCATCTTCATTAACAGCTTCCGCCTCAGACAAAAAGGGACACACAAGATCAGTACACAAAGGGCGGGAGGCGCAGTCTGAGCAGAGCAGGAAACTGAGACCAGAGATCCTATTCACTCACACGGATTTTCCAGTAGCACAGCACAGCTGAATTCAGAATCTGTTCTTGTTATCTCTAAAGCTGCAGCAGATCCTGGATACCACAACTAACACATTAGTCTGATTCAAACAGATTTGGTTTGTGGCCATGGACAGGCTTTCTCCTCAGCCTAGCTGCACAGATCTAAGGAACTTACATACATCTGTCTTAGCAGTAGACCAGAAAAACAACTCAGATCTAACTAAAAGTACACTATCATTGCTTGTTCTGATGCCAGAGTTCACAATTTTATCTGTCATTCCTGCAGTTTCAGAACTTGTTTCATATAATAAATCCACTTCAAGGGGAAAGAGGTGAGGGAAAATAGGGTCTGGAGAAACTGAAGTATCATGATTCCCTGGGAAAGAACAGGTAGAGAGACAGAGTTAAAGATGATGTAGGAGAGGTTACCTATTTCTTTCTCTAGTGGTAGAGATGGTGTCGGAGGATCAATTTTAACCAGGAGGGCAGCTGAACACTTAGGGCAAGTTGACCTCTCCCAGCAAGGGACAAAGGAGCTAAAGACAGCACAGAGTCCAGCCTTTCCATGGAAATAGAGCAACATGAAAAGCAGCCTCTCTCTGCATCACACACTGCTCCAGGCAGAGGACTCCCTGTCTGAGTTCCTCTGGACAATGAAGTCCCTGTTTTACGAGGGGTCACAACAGCGAAGAAGCTGAAACAAGTCAGAACCCCATTGTGCAGAGTATTAGTTCTGTTTACAGTCT
>NW_009920280.1:0-3414 GCF_000696875.1 Nestor notabilis | reverse complement strand
CAGGAATGACTCAGAAACCTGAGCCAAGCCAAGGGACCAAATTACTTTACCAGTGTTTCCCCCCAGTACCATTTCCTGGGCGTAGGTGACCATGAGCAATTTCACACTAAACTTTCAGTCAAACAAGACCAAAACCCACTGCACAGGACTCCCAAAGTGAAGGAACCAAGTCAGAAACAGGCAAGCATCTTCCTCACAAGGACAGACAGCATAGCCCTGCAGAGCACAGCAGTCTTCCAAATGTTAGGACAGATGACAGATGGAAACATGTGCACCCCCCTCCACACTGCCATGAAAAATCAATGCAAGGTCGCTCCCTTTAAACCTTGAGAGGATTAAGCCCTGAAGAGAGGGTGGGTTAAGAGTTCCTAAAGCAGAGGGAAACAACTTTTAAAGTAAAATCTCTTGTGCTACTGAGCCTTTGCACCCAGAATGTTGAAGCCACATTGCTAAATGAACCTTCTGCAGCAGGAGAAGTCCTTCTAGGAGTGAGCCAGCACATCTAAAATCAGCAGCTTAGAGCCCAGTTTACATGCACAGCCAAAACACTGCCATAAATATGTTCTCATTAAACAGAAATAACTTCTTTGTACAGCATCTTTTCCAAGCTCTAGTGAATGATGGTTTGTGTTTGATTGCAAAATCCTGTTGCAAAAAAATCTGAAGCTTTTTAAATAAATGACTTACATATAAAAAAAAAAAAAAAACCCAACAACCAAGCAGTAGAGAAGTGAGAATTTCAAAGCCACTAAAAGAAAGCTTCTAAAAGCAACAGCATTTCTGTTTGGTGGGTTTGCAAACAACCCCTTTCAGAAAAATGCTGTAAAAACACATCCAAAGTCAAAATCAAACTGTATCCAACTAAAGCAAATGTAAAGTTTCCTTTCTCCTACTCCTCTTACCATAAAAACACATGACACACAACATGAATTGGGTTTCTTCCTCCTCAACCAGCAGATCCTAATGGGTCTGGTCACACATACTACTTAGACAAGGTAGCATCACAGAGCCAAGAATAATTAAGCATTTAATTCAGCATCTCAAATTGTCTGAAGCAAATATGTGTTGTTGGTCACTCGTGTCCTGTTACAGCATGTAACAACACACTGAAAGGGGGGACACCCTGAGTTAGGATTTTCAGTCCTTAGAGCAAAGTTCTACTCTCTCTGCCAGTTTACAACAGTGCAGACCAGCAAACTCACTCAGCAAAGCTTCCCGTCAAACTCCAGGCACATCCGCACAACACGCTTCCTCAGAGGCTGGAGGAAGACAATCTGGACAAGCTGCTCAACTCACCATCTCCTCCCCCCTTTCCACAATGTGTTATTCTGGTTTACACTCAGCCCCAGCACTGCCTGTCCTGTGCCACGGAGGCTCCCCCAGCTCAATGGGGTGCACAGGCCCCGCCTGCAGAGCTCTCGGTTTCCTGTGTGGTGTAACACCACTTCTTCAGCACTGAAGGGAAGAAAAGGAACAAAGGGGTATTTTTCAACTCCAAAGGAATCCCCAAAGCAACACAAATCCGTTCTCGCATATGTTTCATAACCTCTCCAGCGCAAGCAGCACGAAATTGAGGTAATTCTGGACCTCCATTTCAGAGCACACAAATACACACTGACAAACTGCATCAAAAAGGAGGAGATTGTTGATAAATGGAGAGAGAACAGACACACCAACAGGCTCTGTGAGGTGTCTCCTCGCGCCCAGCAAGGTCCATCGATCACTAGTCATTTCTGCACCACACAGATACAGAAGCACTGTATGGAAACATCCAAGCTGATTTTACTTGACATCAACTCTGAACCTGCAAGGCCTATTAGCTCAGGCCCAACACTAAACCGCTTTTGGGGCAAAACTGGTGCTGGAAGCAGTGCAGCTATGTCCACATGGCATTGTGCCTGAACCAACAAGTCCTGCCCGACCAGCCTGACTCCGGACAGAGCCAGCACAGACGTCTGTATCCATGGCACAGTTAATCCACAACTCAGATAATCCACCCGTAGATAATGAGGAAAGAAAAACAAACTCTCACTTCAGTTTGACTTATTTCAGGGGAGCTGTATCAGCACAGCATTGTTCCCCTATGTACGCATCCCATGGTGAATGGCTTTAGAAAAATAAGTGAGCAATTTGAGGGCTAACAATGATTTGTAGAGGGAAAACAGCCAGTGTGCCTCCATGAATTTTGTAAACCAAAGAAAAGCTTAGAGAGAGGCAGGGTCCCACTTCTTTATTTTTGCTTACTGATAGATAATCAGATCTTGACTGAGTCTGAAAGACTGCACAAAGATTGAGAAAGACATGGTGTAACTGAGACTTGATGAAATCAAGTTGCTGAGACAGTCACAACTTCAACTTTTAGTTGTGCCATACATTCAACACTCCAGAAGAATAAAACAGACACAAATTTAGGTCTTTTTCATAATTTCTTTGCAGTTCACCTCCAACCCTCCTACAGAGGAAAGGAAAAATGTGTTGAAACTGTGGTAGCCTGATTGATCAACTGGAAAGTTGGAATACAACATCACAGCAGGGACAGTACAGCTCCCATGGTTGTTAGAGATGAGACACTAAGCTGGCCCTACACAACGCTATCTGTATGCTCACGTTGAAGGGCCACTTAGCAAGTCAATACTCATGCTGGGGGAATCCTGTTCTGACAAGAACACATTCCTGAACAGGCTAGAAACTTGCACCAAATCTCCCAGAGATAACCAGGAATATGAGAAACGGTAAACAGAACAGCCTCCACTTCAAGAAACAATAGCTGTGAGAAGAAGCTGCAGTAGAAGTTCATTCTGTTTGCACCACCAGCTACTTCACCCAGGTGGGTGAGGTTTGGCTCCCTAAGAACACTGCATAAGCCATGTAGCTGATGGACTCATTGCCCTGTAAGTTTTATCATTAGCCCAATTCAAAGTCTGTTTTCTGAAGGTGTGACCACCAACTTCCTGCAAGCACCCCAAAATGAGTTTCCAGGTCCAGTGAGAAAACTGCAATTTTCCTGGAGCGTTTCTTAACAGAACGCCTGGTTTCTATTAAAGGTAGGATGGAAGTAACGGGTCACGGCCCCTCCCCAGTGTCTGATTTAATCAGTTTCATGAGCGGAACTCAGTCACCCTAATGTCTCCCAGAGCACAAGGGATTTCGGCAGATCCACCCCCTTTCCGGCTTGGTACCAAAGGAACTCAAACTCTCTAGATCTTTCCAGTGAGACCAGTTGCCTGACACTTTCCCGCTACACGGTTTTGGCAGGTTTCAGCGCACCTGGGCGAAGCAAAGAGAGGAGGAGGATGAACGCTGAGCCCAGCGGCTCGCTGGGCAGGGGCTGGGCGCTGCTCGCCCCGAGGGCTCCCCGGGACCGCTCCGTACCCACGCGACGCTGCCTGTCTCGCCCGGGAACAGGCTGGAGAG
>NW_009920279.1:0-5561 GCF_000696875.1 Nestor notabilis | reverse complement strand
GGGTCGGGGGCAGGCGGGCAGCCCCGCCGGGCGCGTCCGGGCACAGCCTGCGGGTCCCTTGCCCACCTAAGTGGCCAGCAAGAGCGTTTGCCTCGTAATCCTTCCAGCGACAAGCGGTTTCAGGAGCTGGCCAGCTTTCTCCGGCTGCTGTTGTGGAGGAGAGCGTGGCATTTGCCTTTTTCCAGTTGTCAGGAACATCTAATCACCATGACCTTTAAAAACTGAGAGCGCAGCCTCAGAATGGTGTTGTAATGTTATCATTACCACTAGACTGCAGGTTTAAAATGCAGGGGTGCTGTATTCTCATCTTGACAGAGTGGAAGCGCTGATAGCATTTGCAGGTGGTAGCCTGGCCTCAGCTGTGCGCTTTGCCTCAGCCTCCGTGTCTGCAACTTCAGGAGTCGTTGCAGCTGGGCTGGAAAAACTCCCCCACCTTGCCTCTTGTTCCAGAGCTTCAGGTAACTTCAAGGTTCCCAGTACCACGGTGATAAAAGTCTATATAAGTAGGCATAAATCCTTATGACTGTTAGTGTTTGCTTTCTTCCAAGGGGACTGTGTTAGGCTAATTTGTTTTGTAGGCAAAACCAACATCCTTCAGCCTCTTATTTTGTAGATGTTTTTCCTCTCTGAAGTATACCTTTCCTCCATGTAAATGAGAAATAGACTGACCTAAGCCAAGTGCTTAGGGTAGTCTTTGTGGAAGGGCTTTTGCACCTCAGGAATAGGATCTGTAGACACAGAGCTTGTCTCTCTGATACTAGCTAAATAGAACCTGAGGCTGTTATTGCTGAGTCTACCATAGAGGAATTATTAACAAGGAAAGTATTAGCAAAATTCTTGAGATAGTCTCACTGTTTTTAAAGCATTATTATATCCCTTATTTTCTACGCTTTTCTCATGTTATCTGTTTTTTGCATATTTCTCGTGTTTGACCAAATAGCTGTATTCTGGGTGAGTACTAGGAACCCTGACAGCCATCAGCATTTCCAAACCCGAATCTAGACAAATTTAGTGCTAACCCCAAGCTGAGCCCATGAGCAAAAACTGCTGTGATGCCCCCATCCCTGGCAGTGTTCAAGGCCAGGCTGGACACAGGGGCTTGGAGCAACCTGCTCTAGTGGAAGGTGTCCCTGCCTGTGGCAGGGGGTTGGAATTGGATCAGCTTTAAGGTACCTTCCAGCCCAAACCACTCTGTAATTCTATGAAATATAAAGTTTTCCATTGCCGTTTAACATCTTTTAACACGCAGCGTTCAGCAACAGCAGCATTCATTTACAAACTCTAGGAGAACTGGGGACCTCTCGTGGACATTTTCAGACATTACAGCCTTTAAGGTTTTTAAAACCAATCTCAGCTCGCGTTTTTAGAGGTTTTTTCCAGCAGAGGGAGACCTCCGACCGTGAAATTCAGGTACAGCCGGTGTTCTTGTCGCTTGTTTTATCAATATACATATAAAACTCAATGTTCAAATTAACTAGTTCAATAAGTAATTTAGCTCATTGATTTTTGGGCATATCCTAAGTGCCATTACAAGCTACGGATATTTTAAATGCCATTACCTAATAGAAGGAATGTTTTAAGCACCTTTTATTGATTTTATTACTGCTTTATTTTGCTGTCTTGGTTTAAAATCATTTTAACCACTCTGTCATCAAGAAGAAATATATCGCTGGTGAAATACAGTCAATTTCCTAAAAACCTTTGACATCGTTAAAAAAGGAATTACAGTTGTTAAATCATGTCAGGCAATAACCAAGGGACAGAAAAGGTATAAAATTTGGAGCAGTAGGCCAGCATACCAGTAAGCTGTTTTGACCTTTGGCATTCAGACTCTGTATATGACAATCACACTTCAATTCTGTTCTTGGTTCTTACACCAGTCAGAAGAGATTTAAAATCTCAGCATGCCAGGCAGGTTGTGGAAGGGTAACGGAGTACGATCCAGAGGCAATTAAGGGACATTTTAATGACCTGCTTTGACTTTTTTGTTAAAATTACTCTCTAACTTAGCACATTTTAAGTTTCATTTGCTGGATTGTATTGCTAGTAGTTTAGTGTATTGATGTTATACACAAAAGGAGTAAATTGAGTCTGCTCATAGGGATTTCAGTTACTTCCCTTCCCAGCTCTTTTGACTTGAGAAGATTATCAGTATTATTGAGCTAATCAGCTGATAGATGTAGACTGGGAATACAGGCAATATGTTGCTTAATCAAAGAATTGAAAAGTAAGTAATGAATGTTGGTGCTCAGTAAAAAACAGCTAATGAGTTGATTGCATTGATGCTTGATGTAATTTAACTGTAGAGTGGCAAACATCAATACTTATATATGACTTGGCCCGTGATTGCTGAGCTGAAACTCAAAGTGTAGAGAGGTTCTGCAGTACATGAGCACCTGACAACTGACCTGAAGTGGGGAGGGAAGCAAGTTGTGTTCTGTTCTCTAAATGGAACAAGTGATTCTGTCATTAAGTGTGGGGCTTCTATTTTGTTGAAAAAAACCCAAACAACAAAAAACCACCAAAACCCACAGAAAACCCAAACATAAACCCCAAAACTTACACGTAACTGTTTTCAGGGGTTTAAGAATGAGTTCTGGATTGAAAAATAAAAATCATTAAGAATAAATTCTTTTTTTTTGCCATTATTCTCTACCTCTTGATCTGTTAGGTGTTGTAAACTCTTCTTAAAGTGCAAGGTGATGCTTGCTGGTGTCACAGAATGACATCTTTATAAGCTTTTCTAAAACAGGTTCTGCTACTGTCAGCTGCTGGGAGGCTGCAGGAAGAAAACTCTTGGTATTCAGATTCTGAGTGGTTTTACATCTTTCATCATGTTCTGACCTCTTTTCCAGACTTCGGGATTGCACTTTACTTCAGGAATCTCACTTCCACCAGGGATTAGTATTTGTCCTTAAATTGTGAAGTAATTATACACATCAGAAATTTGGTTTTTATTTCTGTGAAATGTCCCATGCTATGTTTGGGCCTACTCTCCTTTTTAGATTGGTGACACATTCTGCGGGCAGCCATGAAGCATAGCTTTATGGAGTCTCTGCTTGCCAGGTGTTTTATAAATTCATTAATGCTGGCCTACAAAATCACAATAACAGAGCTGAGGGCACTTTTAGTGGCCTTATCTCTTACCTTCTCCTTTCAGCCTGTCGATACTGGGGGTGAAGGGCAGTGGTGGAAATTTGTAATAGGGGAAAAAACCAAACAGAGATGATTCTGTTGGTAGAATCGCAGAAGCATAATCATCTACGGACTAGGGAAGGCATAAATCTACTGAATACATGCAGTTTGTATTTCTAGGTGTTCTTTTCAGTGATGACAGTTGGAAACGTATCAGTGCTTTAAATGAAAATATCAGCATGTCACAGTAATGACCTTGGTTCATCAAGGCCAGGAACTGATGCTTGGGTGGCTGCGTGGTTGGTTATGACCTCCAGATTTTGAGCCTGCTTTGGGTATAGGTCTTGAGGTGTGTTTTTTCCGTCTTCTCTGTGAAGGAGCTGCTGTTTGCTGGTCAGTAGCCTCTCCTTGGGAACAAAGGTTTGATTACCCAAGTCACAGTCTCTCATGGTTAGAGGGTCTCTAAAGGGCACCGCCTAAAGGGCAGACTGCATCAGGGAGGATGTGTAAGCCAGCAGATGGTGGGCTATGGGCAGGCAGGCTTGGGGTGTGGGGAGAAGGGTAAATCATGCAGAAGGCAGCAACACTTCAGCCTGATTTGCTCTTTCTCTGTAGCTTTCCAGTGTTTGCTAGTGATAAGTGACATCCTTGGGACCTAGGCACAAAGGACGCACACAGCTGGAAAATACTGTTGCCTGGTACTTTGGATTGTAATCCTAAATGACACTTACTATGTGCTCCTTTAATACTAGTTGTGTTTGTTTTTAGAGAAAACCCCTACTTTATTTTTCTTGATGGGGGCTGGGAAAACTGAACAGTTAGAGACAATGTCCACTGACATGTAGTTTCACTGAGATGCCTTCTAAAATGTGTTTAAATCCCAGGCAACGGGAGTTAGGCTTTCTTTAGACCTGTTGATGGTTTGTCACGTAATACCAATTTGAACAGGAAATATATTTATTTCCCTATAAATACGTTTAGCTTTGTCTAAATAACTGTAGTTTCCTGTTAAGATTTCTTTGGTCAGGGTGTGCTATGAAGTGTTTTGAAGGAATGATGCTGCCTGGAAGTGAACAAGGATAATGTAAGCCATGGAAGCAAAAGAAAGTCACCACAACGTTAATTCTAATTTGTCTTGGTTAAACTGTAATTCAGTGAAATGCTGACACCATATACTCATATACATATATGGCAATGCATGATGCCATAACGAGTGTCCTTATCCAGACTGCAGTTTGCTTCTGAAGACCTCCAAATAACCATTTCCCCTCACCCAAATGCTTGTTCTAGAATGTTATCCCTAAAGCAAACATATAAATATGTAATTATAAATTGAACTGCTCGTTTTATGATATGTTTGTGTATTGTGTTGTAGTAACTTATTTGTTTCCCTATAGGGTACTGGGTTTTGACCAAAAGGTACATATGTATGGAGAACTCATGCTGCTTACCTTAATTTGGCAATCTGTGAATATTGTTGTAGTTTCTGCCAACAGATTTAAAACTTTTGTCTGTACTCATGGGTTAGCTTTTGATTCTGATAATCCTGTCTTCCCTACAACACTGTAACAGTGATACTTTGCCTACCAACTTTTGGATATACAATCATCACTTTTGTTAGTTAAAACCAGTTCGTAGAAGTATTGTCAACATATAATGTAAAATTACAGAAAAATCTTTCATATTTTATATTGCACAGTTCTGATTTTTGTTGCCCTGACCAGACATCACAGGGTGTAGAAATGTCAGAAAAAAATTTTCTTTCTTTTTTTTTTTTTTAATAACTAAATCACTGACTCTAATTCTTATATTTCAGTGCAGAGGGATTTGCTTATTTTATTCCCATATCCTTGCTACAAAATGATTTTTTTTTTTTTTTAAATAGTGGAAGCAAACAGTTAAAAAAAACGCACAACAGGTTCTAGTCATACTCATTTTTCCACACCTTGAGGACTAGCAAATTCTTTAATATGAGATTTTATTTGTGCAAAGCAAAACTTCAAAACCACTCAAAAGCTTTCTTATTAACTGCTGTCAGTCCTTTGATTTACAAGGGCAATAAAGATCTAGAGGGGGCACATTTATCATGGAGTTCAGCACACCAGGAGCCATTTTCTCAAGCGGTAAAGCCAAGTGATAAAATGAGTTCTTTTGTTCTATAACCAAGACACATTCCCTATTTTTAAAAATGTGTGTGTTGTACTTCTTGGCTTGTAGTTTGGCTGTGTTCCTGTAATACATTTATAAATAATGAAAAATTGTTAACATGCAGATACTGATGATGCATCTGGAAAAACAGACTGTCTGAAAGAAAGAAACTTACTTTCAACTTTGGCTTATTTGCTAGCTTTTTCTCCAGTGATAATTCTCATGTGAATTTTTAATAACACTTTTGATAACATTGTTTTTAAAAAATTATTTTATTT
>NW_009920278.1:0-26094 GCF_000696875.1 Nestor notabilis | reverse complement strand
CTGCCGCCCGCCGGTGCGCCAGGGTTTCCCGGAGCGAGCCGGGCTCACGGCCCCGGTGATTTCTGCTGGCTTTTCGCGGTCTGCCTAGTTCCCTTCTTACTGTCTTATGGGAAAGGGTAACTGACACTTTCCAAACCAATTTCTTATTTGCCCGTATTATCCCTCCTCTATTTTCCTTCAAGTCTAGTCACTGTTCTGAGCCGATTTTAATGCGTGCCGTTAATAATTTCTCCCATACTTTCTACAGCTTTTCTGTTCCTGCTGTGTCCTAAGAGGGATACAAAATTAGATACAGCAGTCAAGATGAGAATCCACCATTAATTTATCCATAATATCCCAACACTTGCAATAGCATACTCTACAGCTTTCTTAACACAGCTTACTAACTTCTTTTTGAGGCATGAAACAAAATGCTCCATACCTACACTCAAGTTAAATAAAATGCAGCATTTCACAACTGCATGCTGCTCGTATGTAGCAACTTTTTCTGGTGCTTTTTTTTCCCATCAACAATTTTAAGACCCCCAGTCATGACACACCAACAATGTGTGGTAGATTTACCCTTCTGTCAACATGCAAAAGTCTAAGTGGTAGACTTAGACTTAACACAAGTGGATCCAGGAGAGAACACATACAAATGAACGAATATGAAACATATAAAAAAGATTGTACCACTACAAGCAAAGTTGCTGAGCACAGTCAGCTCAGCACACTTTACTCCTCATGATTTCTTCCATGGATATAAAAATACTTAGCACATTTACCAGGTTGCAATACAAGATGCATCAGCAGACAAAGAAGCAAATACTCAACATTTCTTAAGACTTCGTTAAATGTAAAGAGTGGACTTTGCAAACAAGACTGGGCAGCCATCAATACTCCACAAACATTCTAAAGTATTTGTTAATTACACAAGTACTAGCTACTGAAAAGCAGCCCCGACAGACTATTTAGCAAACCTTAGCAAACCGTGGGAAAACACCACCTTACTTGTGCCAGCCGGACAGCAATTTGTATTTGAGAGATGAGCTTTCTTGGGGAGGTCAGGTCCGAACTGTCAGTTTGCACAGGTCTCACCTCATGATCAGTGGTCTGATGAAGCTCAGGGGTGGTTTGCATTTTGTGTGTCTTCTGTGTCAGCCTTTGGGATAAGTTTTACAAAAAAAATCATTAGGCTCCTCTCAAAGTGATCATTCTGGAGAGTATAACCATGTGCTCAGTGCTAAGACCACAACAGCTTGGCTTGGTCAAATGAAAAAAAATTGGAGTTCATCGTTATTTCCAGGCCTTCTTAGTAAAATTATCTGATCCATTCAGCTTCCTGTGATGTTACAGATCATAGGCATGATGGAAACTATGAGTTCATCTTGTTTCATTGCACTATTTCACCTTGGAATAGTTTCTGATCTTTGAAAGAAGTTACATAAAAAGGAGGCACATCTCACCTTGGATGGTCCTGTCCATGAAATATTTTGTAATGTTGCACTGCCTTTTACTTGAGGATTTCAAAGCATGCTATAAAATATTAATTCACTTTGCACTGCCTCTGTAAAGAAACTTCAGGCTCACTGGTGAGTAAAATACAACCACAGATTTTAAGTGACTCCCTCAGATTCAGATGACCAGTAACATCAGAATCCGGATAAACCTGACTGGCTTCGGTTCTGAGCTTGCCTTCCAGGATCATCTGAGCCTCTGCTAGGTAAGCAGAAAACTACTAAATCAGCATTTTACATTCAAATTTCACCTACTTTTCCTACAGGTACATGGCTGTGCAAGGCAGGATTATCAGGCTTCTCTACTGGCTATATCTTGTAATCAATGGGACATTCATGAAAATTAGAAGGGTATTTATTGAAAAGTCTTTGTTGCTGGGTACTTATACTCTTTCCTTTCTGTAAGGTTTATGCTCTCATACTTTAAAGGAAAGTAAGTAAGTACATTATGTACTTACGTAATTATGTACTGTAATTCCATTACTTTACTTGAAGGATGGTGTTGTTCACCTAGAGAATCACACTGAAAAAAAGACAATTTTGTTTTTAATGGCATGTTATTTTAACGCTGCATGTTTAATAATGCAGGATTTGTGCATCTGTTTCAGGCCTGCAATGTTTTACTAAAGCCTAGAACTCCAAATGTCAAGGACTTGTATGGCAGCATCTCCAGCAGTTGGCTGGACCTCTGCTTGCCTAGATGAGGTGGTGTCCAAGGGCACTGCTTAGCAGAGACTGGTGCACCTCTGCCAGTGGTGCTGTGAGAGAACTAGGAGGCATCTAAGCCTTCAAATTTCCTGCCCTCCTTCCCTCCTGTGATGATGATGATGATGATGATGGTGCCTTGCATGACCACGACACTCAAACCTCTTCAGTGTCCAATCTAGTCAACCCAGAGAAGCTTTCAAGGGCACCAAGGACAATTAGTATCCAACTAAGACTGGTTTCAAATTGAAGATAGGATATCCAACTCCTTGCAGGCTTTTAGAAATCTTTCGCCCAGTGCGTGTGTGAAGTATAGCTGACTGGGGCTGACACACTCTGATACAGTTCTGCTTGACCCTCATCCCAGAACATTTTAACTCTATCAGTCTCTGATTTCTCTTGCTGCCCTTACAGGCACACACACTCACACCAGAGATCCACACTAGGCCCCTGTCTTACACTCTGCATAAAAATTTCAGCCACGTATCACAATAACAAAAAGTTGTGTTTATTTAATGAAGACCAGGGTGTCTGAGGACTGTATTCCAAGGGCTCTGCAGTGAGAGCTGCAGTTGGCAGCAGGCTTGTTACTTTCTGTAACTTGCATCATGCTACAGCCTCCCCATCTCCCTAAGCCTTAACACATTTGCTGCTGGATTATGTTTAATTGAGTTTACAATAAGCATCTTACAGTATAAGCAATGTAAAACTGTCGTGGTTTAAGCCCAGCTGGCAACTTGGAACCATGCAGCCGCTCGCTCACTCCCCCCCTTTTCCTTCCTCCCCCCGCTCCCGGAGGGATGGGGAGGAGAATCGAAGGAATGTAACTCCCACGGGTTGAGATAACAGCTCTCCAGTAACTAAGGTATAATACAAACCACTACTGCTACCAATAATAATGATAAGAGGAATAACAAGGGAAAAGGACACAACCGCTCACCACCCGCCGACCGATACCCAGCCCGACCCGAGCAGCGATCTGGGCCTTCCGGGTAACTCCCCCCAGTTTCTATACTGGGCATGACGTGCTGTGGTATGGAATACCCCTTTGGCCAGTTTGGGTCAGGTGTCCTGCCTCTGCTTCCTCCTGGCTTCCCCTCCTCTCTGGCAAAGCATGAGACTGAGAAAGTCCTTGGTCAGAGTAAACATTACTGAGCAACAACTAAAAACATCGGTGTTATCAGCATTGTTCCCAGACTGAAAGTCAAAAACACAGCACTGCACCAGCTACTAAGAAGGAGAAAAAATGACTGCTGTAGCTGAACCCAGGACAAAAACTCATAACCCTGAGGATGCACTCAGGGTAAAATTTCAAGTCAAAATTATGGCTTTATTTGTTTCTTTACAACACCACTCCCATATTCAAGTGGCAACATGGGAGAAGCCAGTGGTTGTTTGGGCTGCAGATAGTTTACAAATGCAGACAGGAAACTCTTGAGGCTTGAAAACTGGAGAAAGCAGACTTTCATTTCCAGTCAAGAACAAGGATGCTTCATGTGAAAAAGGCAAGGTCAGATTAAAAAACCAGGATGAGATAGTTGGAATTTGCCCAGTTTGAAGAATTTGTAGAATCTGTAGTTTGATGGAACTGGTTTTGTTACAGTCAGTTACCCTTCTTCATTTTAGATTAAGAAATAGTCATGTAAACCCACATATAAGTGTGCAAACATCCAGAAAAATACTGCCTTCAAGCTCATGCATCATCACCACTTTTCTGAAAGATTTCTTATTGACATAGAATAGGTAGATTAGAGACAAAACTAAATTCTCACAGTTATGTGTGCTACAACCTTTGACGTTTTTCCTAACAGCTAGTTTATGAAACATGTGCCCAGTTGATAATGTGCAGAGTTGATATTTTTCCAGTTCAGATATTTTTGTGTATAGTGTACTTATTAATAGGATATTTATTAATTTAAGTGCTTGCCTCACCACTGAGGGCAGTAATTGTTGTGCTTAGCAACCCTAAAGGAAATGGAGTGTGGACTTTTCTTTGTGTAGCCAATTTCCTAATAGGCTCCATCTCATGCCCGAATGAATTCATTTGCTAGGAGTCAAATACATGCATGAAACCA
This sequence comes from Nestor notabilis, assembly GCF_000696875.1. NCBI lineage: Eukaryota > Metazoa > Chordata > Aves > Psittaciformes > Psittacidae > Nestor > Nestor notabilis. The sequence continues at coordinate 21,818 of NW_009920278.1, read as the reverse complement.
ACACTGCCCACAATCTGTCAGAAACAGATCATCCTTTCCTTTAGTTTATTTTAAGTTATTTGGTGAATATTCCTCACAAATAATTATTAGTCTGGTTTGTGAGGGGCTTGTTCTACTTGAATGCTGTTATTAGTTTTGTTTGGCTACCATCTAATAACATTCTAATCTTCTTTTATTTTCCAACTGAAAAGAAAACCCAAACATAGATGTCAAAAGCACATTTCCAACACAAATAATAGCTATTTTGGAAGTGATGTTTGCTGTCTTGCAATCATTCTGAAATCTGTATTTAGATATGCTGTCTGGTGACCATCCACCACTGTTCTGTTTGCACGCCTCCTACATTCACAACCTCCACACAGAAGGAATTCACATTTTTGTTAAATTTACATACAGTCTTTCTCTGCAATATTAGCTGAGCTGTAAGGATGATGATGTCTTTCAAAATATTCCTTTGCCAAAACAGTTTAACTTCTTTCAGTATCATGTCTTGAATTCACAGAACAAGGCGGTGAAGGAAAGAGGATTAAAACCTGTCTGGCTAGGGGTGTTTGCCAGACTGCACCAAACAGAGACTGCTATACCTGAATGCCTTATCTTCAAATTTGATCAGATACGCAAAGCTACAGGTAACAGCCAAATCTGAGGTGTTCATAAAGGCTGCAGATTGTATATGTGACCATATATCCAACAGTTCCTAGACATGGATGCGAAATCCTGGTGAATTAACCTTCTCTCTGTAACTACTGAAAGTGTTACTGGAGGAGACAGCACTGATTAATTTTATTTCCAAATCTAATAAAATATTAACTGTTTCCAATACTTTCTGAGAAGTTCTCCTGGTTTTGTGCATACAGAACAGCTACATTTCAAATAATACTGCGGAATTCCACAAAATGTAAGGAATAAAACTAGTTTGTGTCTCAGAGTTTCAACACTGGATTATATAAATTTAATTTTCAGACTTGTGCTTTAGGACTTTGACAGGGAACATTCATGTCTTAACCACGCTTTGGAAGGGAAACTTTCTGTCAGTTTTTCCATTCCTTTGAATTTTAAAGAAAAGTTAATTCAGTGCCCGTGGGCAGGTACGGGACTTTGAAGTTTCATGAATGAAGCCTTGCATTTACACGGGAATCAGATGTTTGCCAAGCTGCTTCAAACCTGTCTGACACTGCTGGGGGTCAAGGGCATCCCAAAGCCACTCAGTCTTAGTTTTCATTGTCTTCAGCAACACAGGGGAAATGGGCACTGGTATTCGCACAGGGCAATACTTCCTCAAGAATGGACATGTAGGAGAAATACGACAGAGACTATTCATTTTCTGAAGGCTGCTGGGTCTCCTACAACTGACAGTGTCAGTGTTTAAAGGTGAATGGCCCACGAATACAACGCAAACTTGCATGTATCTTGTCACAATTATCTGATGCCCACATAGATCCTTTAGCGGACCTTTGACGACACCTTTGCCTCTCTACAGTTACAGTTTAAGGGAACTGCCCACTTTTGGACCAGGTGGCTTAGGAACAACCCATGATGTGGTGACTGTGATTGCTCAATGAGGCCACCTGCCATCAGACTACCTAAATATGTAACATTTTTTGATACTAGTTGTGGGAACACAGGAAAAACCATCTTCCTGCAGTTTATCTTTCCCTCGGAACTGCAGAAGGCTCAACAGTTTTGCCTGGCAGAAGCTGCCCTTTGCTAGCTGCTCCTGACAATTCTACCAACCCTCCTTCTGTCTCTTGTCACTTTTTAGTCATTTCAGATGTCAATTCCCCCAAAGATACCAGTTTCCTGTGTGGTTATGGCTGGAGATGAGAAAGTAGTGTCATATCCTAACAGCCTAGCAGTTTTTGTAATGACCCTTTTGGATTTATCAGGCAATTGCTTTTCCTCACATATCTGCATATAACACGCTGTCCAACTACAACACCTTAATGACCCCAAATGATACGAAATACATCATTATGCCATCAATATCAATAATTCAGTAACAACTATTTCTTAACCTTTTAATTATCTAGGATACATGAAGCATATAAAAATAACTGGGCATAACCTCTACATTCTTCACCACCAGCATACTCCTGGCCAGTAATCTTTGTAAAGCACCGAATATGAAGTGCATTTAAATGTAGTTGTACATGTTTTCCACCATCAGAAACAGTGTGTAAACTGTGTGAAACCTCTACTGCTGTAACATCCCAGCTTAGGAGGACCTTACTCCTCTAGAAAAGATGCAAAGGCCAGGAGATCATGTTTGGCAGCTGCTCACACTTCTAGCATTGTAAAAAAATAAGCGGAAAGAAATACAAAGTTGGGACATATGAAAACAAAATTCAAAAATCTAAAACCTAAAACAGGATAAAAAAAAAAAAATCTATTGTTCAGACGCTGGATCAGAAAGAAACAAGTTCAATTTGTGAGGCAAGCTTTTGTTCTCAAAGAACAGGTTCTTTCAGAATTGACTGAGCAAATAAGCATATACTCCCAAGCCTCAAACACACAAGCAAAAACCATGAGAACTGAAGACATAATTGTATTTTTTTTCTCCTTCTCCCCTGAATACTTGCAGATCTCTGCACTGCCCTACCAAGTAGTATCAGGCAGAAAAAGAACAAAACAAACAAACAAACAAAAAAAAGAGATGAAAAAGGGACATCCAAAAATCTTTCTGAAAGTAACAGTAAAGACACTTCCGAACAAATATATTCTGTATTTCAAGTCACCCTTTTTATGGACAGCGCTCTGGGATGAAAATCATGACGTCTGTCAAATCTAAGTTTTACTATCAGCTGCTTGAACCGAAGATCAGGTAGGACTGTAAGCACTCTCAGTGGCCTGTGGAATGAAGAGGGCTTCAGCCTACATAAATAACTTGCTAGATATTTGCCAGGAAGAAAATTGCTGCCTGTCCAAAGATGCGTAAGAACGAGCAAGCAGGTCCAGACCGATTCCTTTGTTGCCCTTTTACCAGGAAGAGTGATTTTAAACACTTTAAATAATTACATTTTTCCTGTTCTCCTCTGTATACTCTGCATGTTGTCTTTCTTCTTACTTTTTATGTCAATATTTCTTCTGTTCCTTTTTTCTTTGTTTTCTTTTCCTTTCCTCTGCCATATATTTCCTTTGTCTAATTGGTGCTAATACTAAAAAGCTTGCAATACGAACTGAATGCCACATCCACTTATAAAGTCACACAAACAAAATAAACCCCCATTCAACTGTGGGTTCTGTTTTTTTATTGTTTATGTCCATCACAACCCTTATAGCTAGTACTGGGATTTTTGGAGGTGTCTTAGACCTCATAATTTACAGCTTCAAAATCCTAACCATTGCTCTGTGATTTTAAGTTTCTGCCTGTGCATGCTACCAGTGCTATGCCCAGAAGAATTCAAGATGAGGATGAAAAACAACGTCCTAGGAACAGCCTCTCCCCAAATTTTGCAACTCTTCCTTGCTTCTTTACAGGAGCTCCAAGCAAGGTCTAGCAGAGAAGGCTTCTTGGTTAATTCTTGGGAAGCAGCAAGTCATATCCCTGGAAGCAACAGGTTAGTTTTCCTGGGACCTCTCACAGAAACACTTCAGGTAAGTAGCTGTGCTGATTGCCCTCACAGAGACCATTCAGTCTGATATGCTGCATCTTCTAATGCCTTTAAAATAAAATCTACTCCTTCAAGGTAGATTTTGTTTAAAAAGCATTGTACAGGATGAAACTTTTAGCAGCAAGTGCTTTGTAATTATATTCTCCCAACCCTGCTATCCTAATCACTCCAGTATCCCACTCTTGGAGAGGCTAATTGCTTCTTCTTGAGTCCTACAGCTACTTCACTCTTTTTTGGAGGCTTTTCCTCTTGCTTCTTTCAACTGCTGTTAAGGGAGGTACTAATACAATTGAGCTCCAGCTATTTTATTATAATATGACACAGCAATATAAGCCTGTTTCCTAGAAGAATATCTGCATTCAGATACTGGAAAAAGGAAGAGAATTCTGGGGTGAGAATGACTATTATAAAATCTAAAAGTACCTATGAGTGGTGGCAGTGCAATCTTTCCACTCCATTTCAGGCTCTGCCATTACCACGACACAGGGTGTGAGTTAAGCTTCTGAGTACCCTGGGACATAACTACTGCACCAGTGTGTTTTGACGTCCTGTGCTGAAAAGCCCTGAGAACAGCCAAGCATTATTGTTATTAAACACTTGGAATATATCTAACGGGTTTACTTTTTACAATCTTTCTTAATAAAGAGAATGGCTTTATTACTAGTGCAGAGAGTGAACGTATTGTTACTGCCATTTGTCACTAGTGCAAGAATAATTAAAATCTTTGGGTGATATGCTAACTCTGGTTTTTGAAATTACAGTGAAACAGCTCTTTGTAGACCAAGAAGTAGCTCTCTTGATATTCTAGGTGTTTATAAATTGATTCAAACTCTTATATATCTTTATAAAGTGAATGATTTTAATTGCAGAAATGCATTGCTGAACAATACAACGTCAGATAAATACCGACAGCAAATGTACATCACCTCATATTCATGGGAAACACCACAGAGAAAGATTAAGTCCTTTGGGCTGCTTTAAGGCCATGTGAGTTTTGGTTAGAGAGTGGGGTTAAAGGCTAGAAACAAGCTTGAGGTTGTGACTGGAAAGTTAGGAGGTCTGCTCTGTTGCTTTAGAAAGGTGGCATTTATATGAAGGACCTTAGATACAGTCAGGAGATTCATAACAGTATAAACCCAGAATAATTCTATAGATTTCAATGCCGCCATGTCAGTTGAATGCACAGCAGCACCAAAAATATCTTGCGATGAATTCAGCCTTTTACTTAGCCTATAATGTTAAGTTTGTAGTAGCCCTCAAAAAACAGTTATGAGGTCTAAGGAAAACTGGAAGGTTTTCTAACAAAACCACTTTGAATAAACAAGGCAAGACTGTAATGTTATGTTTTCTATTTGATGAATTTTAGTCTAAAATAAACAAATACCTTGTGGAGTTATTTTTATTCTTCAGATTGTAGATTCAGAGAATATCAGCTTAGCTCTAAAAGATTTCTTATATACTGACCAGATATTGATGAGATGGTCTAACAAAGCCTCTGGTTTCAGGAGATATAGGGGAATCACAGCCTGAGGGTCTGTGAAGGAGGTCAGGAAAGGAGAAATGAATGGTTTCTCTTAGTCACTCTCATGCTTCTCCCTCTTTTTAGCTGGGACTACACTATGGCACACGAATTTACTACAGATACCTTTTTCCCTCCCTACTGGGCATGAGGTATGTGCACTATTTGTGGAGGCTCTGTATGAAACACAATTTTTATCCTTTGTCAGCTTGATTCCTGACAACTTTTAGGAGTTTGCAATTTACATATTATTACAAAAGGCAGGGATTTTTACAGTCTCCCTTGGGACATGAATGTCCATTGTTGGATCTTGTCTGTTTTTCTCTTGCCGTATGAGAAGCAAGCAGGTATAATGGGTTCTCAGTACTTGCTGAATCTGTATAGATTTTGTTAAAATAGGCATGACAATTTTTTAATATGTTGGAGTAGAAACTTCAAGTTTTGTGCTTACAAGACAATGGCTGTGAGCACTGAAGATGTGTCATTCCATGCTATAAGCCCTGTATTTTACACAATAACGAGACAGCTCTTTTTTATAAAGACATGCTGCTGCTTATCATTAATCCCTCAACTTCTAGACTGGATTTGGTTAATGCTTTTGGGGAATGAATCTGGATCATTAATTAACAGTACCAGGGATATCTGTAATAAGATTATGCACATGGTTTTACATTCCCATGACTCAGTCGATTTTCTTTTGAACTAATGGGAACTTTGCCATTGCACTCAATGTATTCAGTGCTGGAACTCTCATTGATGATAAAACGGTAATAATAAAACAGCTAAAGAGGAAACTAAATTTAAAAAGTAGACAAAAATATTAGTTTATGGAGTAGAAGGAGGGAAGGTCATGATAAGCTGCGATTCCACACGGAAGCTAAAAGAAGGCAAAGCATTAGGCAGACATACCAAAGGCGAAGAAAGAGAGGGCTACTAGACAGGATAAGCCAAAGGCAGATGTACAGTAGTTCAGGCAAGCATCAAAACCCAAATACAAAACACACGTGTAATCAGAAATAAGATAATATTGGGTTAATTCAGAAAAACTGAAGTACCTGCCTATTGTGAGGGAAGTCCATGTGTGCTTCAGACAGAGCATTGGAATTCAGGAGATCCTGTTCCTTTCAGATGGAATAAGAAGTAGGCTACTAAAAGCACGGATTTGTATTACAAGGAAGCTCCTTGTAATATGTTGGTTTGGGTTTGCATGTATCATTGTGCAAAGAGACTTCCAACTTGTTCTTGAGCTACAGTTTAATCCTTTCACCATGGCCACAGGCGAAATTCTTTGGAGGATCCAGCTGATCTGTATCCCTCCCGTCATGCAAAGCAAACCTGCCACGTATGGCCACAGGAGCGTGCACTGAATGGCACATGGATGCAAAGCAGGAGTAGTGGGGAGGAGACAGACACATCATCTGTGGTGTCTCTGGCTGGTATCCTGTGATCTTAGCATAACCCTAGGGGAACATCAGCTCCTGATGTCACAGTGGGATGAAGCATGCTCTGATCTTTGCTGGGAACTGGACAGATGCCTGGGTGATGGCAGGATAAGAGACCTGAAAGCAAAAGATAGCCTATCCATCTCCCTTTTGACTGTACTGAACCTCCATTAAGCAGGCTCCAGCCTCTGCACTGATAACAGAATCATTCTCCTGAGATACGGAACAATGAAACTTCCTGGGGTGCCTGCCTGTGCTCCTCTTTCCTCTTCCACACCCAGCAGATGCAGGTCTGGATCTCAGGTTGAATTTCCATTGAACTGTGAAGCAGCAGGAAAGCAGATTTGTATCCTGCATATTATTTCCACCAGTATTCCCCAAATGTATATAAAATATTACTATAATTCTGTCCTAGGGTTCTGTTGATATTAATAAACCACTTGAATTTTGCTCTAAGTAATTAAAATTACAAGTACTTTTTATTGGAGGAGAAACATTCATTGTTTCATTTATAGGCAGGAGGAAAATGTGGCTGAGGCTTTGTTATTCAGAGATATGTAATAATTCAGGGACCAGTGTGTTTTAGTTCAACTGCTTTTCTTTCATAGAACAGCCTACAGCCTTCAGCAATGCAATACACAGTTCCTCAAAGCTTCAAAACATAAATCTAGGTCCCACCCAATGGAAATCACAAATGCTAAGCAATTATTTTGTGATTAACTATGGATAAAACTCCCTGCAAATAACTTAAAGCTGTTTCCTTTAGTAACTCATTGAACAGAAATAACTCTTCAGTGTCAATTTAAACCTGGCTCGGATATTAACATTTCCAGCGCAAAACGTAAACCAAACTGATTATTGCTCATGGATACCTAAAAATTAGAGCTTTAGGCTGAGTCCAGGCTCTCTGGCTCTTTCAGACACCTCTAGGAATAAGCCAGTACTTTCTCAGAAGTAAACATAATACTTGCTGTTTGCTCGATCTTTCCCCTACTAATGGCATTTCTCCAGGACCGACTTTCTAGAGAGGATTAAATCAACAACAACAGAGACACACATAAAGAAGGGAAAATGAGTAAGCAAATTAATTTATAGGAGACTGGAAGGCTGTAAGGCCTCTCAGGCCCTATTTGTTGAAGCCTTTAATCATTATATAGGGCACAGCTATATATTTAAAGGAACTTTAGAAACCCTAGTTAAAAACACATACATACTCCCCAGGCACAAGATTATATATGGGAATTGACAAGCTTTTTATTGGTTTCTTTTTCCCATCAAAAAGCTTATCTTGTGCTCTTTTCCACATTGTTTGGATGAACAAGGGAGTATGTGAATAGAGAAGCAGAATCATGCCCGGAAGGCTTATGTGAAATATAGAGATAGAAGAATCAAAACACAGCTTTAAATCTACACGGAGTTAAGACCACTGCGTGACTAGGCTTGAGATAAGTTCTTGACAGTCAAACAGGAGGAAAGATGCTTGGTTTTGTTAACAAGAAACTCAGAATAGTTTTTGTCATTCCAACATTCAAGAGCTACTCACGTAATCGCTGTGCAAAATAAGGTTATGGAAGGCATATCTGTGGGAGATAGATAGTTTTTTGAATGATACTTTCGTGCCTGACAAGCAAACCAGGCATCAGCTGAAGATAACAATTGAAAGGCAGAAGACAGGCAGAAGCATACAGAACTTGTTAGTGCAATTAAGGTTACAGAAAGGGAGGACACGAAATACTAGTGAGGCAAATCGTGGGAGTGCAAGTTGGCTTTCCTGAGAGATATGGAAAAGTGCTCAGTCCAAAACAGCATCCAAATAGATATTCACCGATAGCCTGCATCCATTTCATTATTTTAGGAGTGTAAAGATTTACTTGAAAATGGCTTTAAAAAAATAAGAATGTTTTTGCTGTCTGGGTAGGATCCAGATGAGGATCCCTTAGGCCAATCTCTTTCCATTATCTGCAGAAGCACTACGGAGAAATCTCCTAAACTACAACCCTAACTTTTAAAGGAAGACATTTAGATGAAATGTAGTCCTTAATTTTTATGTTTCAGTGCAGATAAAACAGGAATAATAATAATACTGACTGCTTCATCTAAGTTAATGCTATGTATTTTGAAGAGTTGTGACTCTGCTCTCCCTCCCCTGGCAGTGTATAATATACATAAAGGTAAGAAAATAAGCTCTTTGCACTTCAGGCAATCTATACCACCTACATTAAGCTTCACCCAATTCAACTACCAGTTAGTATCTCACTGCTGTCTAAATCCCTAAGCAGCAAGATTGGTTTAAGTCCTTTTGTTTAAAAAGCCGCCTTTGTTATCTTGTAGAGGATCATACAACTGCTCCAACAGATATTATTGCTCCATGAAGTCAACACCTAGATAATGACATGCTATCTGATCATCATAAGTACATTAGCATTGAGCCAAGCTATACATTTTTCTCTCACTACATCCTTACCTCCCCTGTATCTTATCAAACATAACTTTGTCCTATTTTATTGCTACTCAGGGAGAATCTTAAAAAAATCACCCTTAAACAGTAGTGGCATCTGTTCATCACAAGCTCTAATTATTAACTACCACCAAAATGAGTGTTCAGACACTTGCTGTCATTGAAAATGCCTTTTCCTGTGGTGTGGATATTACATTTCCATCTATCATTCCCTTCCTGGGTCACTGCATGCAAAGTGAGAAAAAATCCTCTATACTTTATTTTACAGTGATTTTTACCCCACCTACTTAATTTTTATTTTAATTTTGACAGAAAAGGAGTCCTTATCTGAAAAGACACCATGTCCTATTGCATTACCAGCAAAATGATTGCATTTCAGTGTGCAGAGCTGCATAACAAGTTCAGCCAGCCTGGTCTCACTTCCAGATAGTTCATAGTTTCAAAACTGTTTTCTCTGCTTCAGGGGAAGTCACTTAAAGTCACCAAAGACCTTGTAAATGTTAGTGTGATGTCAGTATATACTTGCAACATCCAGGGTCCTTAGGTTCTGCCTTTTCTGTTTATCATTCTTTTTACTCCATTCACCATGAGATTTAGGGAAGTGTTTTAATCTCCTGTGTTTTTTCTGTGTTTCACCGGGATAAATTAAGTTTTCATTTTTATTTCCAACCTGTAATAAGAACAATGCATCTGATATGACGAAATTGCTACCCAAAACAACTGCCAATGACTGCTTGGTCAGTGCTGAGAGGTTTGGGGTTTGGTTTTTAGCTTTACTATTTGGAAAACTTCAGGGTGAAAGGCACTGAAGACCAAACAGTCATCATCATTGCTTGACTCTTAGATACTACCATTCTGATACTCTACTGCATGTTTATATACGGCACACAAGCACTAACAGATGACATTTAAAAAAGACATTAACAGAAAAGTGGTACTCATGAATGTACCACATGGGGAAAGGTAGGATCTTTGCAACTCCACTGGGTGCAGAATGCCAAATACTTAGCAAAGTAACAGAGGGAATGTGAGACTATATGCTCCTGGAATAGGACCATCTCAAAGAAGAAACAGATAATTTATAAAATGTTAATGACTGCAGAAATTCCATAATTAGAATCACTGCTACTTCTGCTGCAGATAATACAGATGGATGAAAGCAAACAGAGAAGATCCTCCAGGCTTGCAGGAAAATTTTTTGCTGTTCAGCACTAAGGAAGATTATGAGAATCCAAAGCCTAAGTAAGAGAGAAGCTGAATAAGAAGAAGGACTCAAAATAGACCTGGATGTGAAAGGCAAAACAACTCTGGATGATACATAAAATATAGGACTGTATTGGAATGGTGTATTATTAATCTCAACCGAGGACCCATTTTACTGTGTTTTCATTTTTTTTCAGATTTTCCCTCCTCAGCATGTATTTTAGTGTGAAGGAGCCTCAGGGACCTGCCATGGATCCCAAGAATGGCTTGAACTGAGCCTCAGATTCACAAGAATAAAGGGTAGCGAGCATTGCACAAAAACATTTATATTACAGCCACACAAATGAGCATACTGTAAGTCATCCACTTTTATCTCCCATGTCAGTAACATGCCCCAGTTCCTGATGGTAGCCATATATATTAGCAAGCTGGATGTTTCATCAGCTGAAGCCAGGGCAATTTCAATGGGAGGACTGCTTTCAAATGTTATGTATTTTGATATTCATGTGTTACGAGTTTTCCTGCTGTACTGCAGGTTTATAATTTCATGGATAGTATGCCTGCTGCTGACATTACCCCTCAGTATGTTCCAATTCCAGGCCTCATACTATGGAAAAGTGCCCAGGCACATAATCAGAACACCAAATAATGAAGCTTCAACTTCAACTGACTTGAGCACATCTTCAGAGCTCTGTATCTCCTTACAAAGTGATTTGCTGAGTGGTTTAAGTAGATATTTAAAGCTAAGAATGGCTATCAGTGCTTTACTTGATGCTGATTAGCTTCCCTCCCTCCATGTCGTCTGTTTCATTTAACCCTAGAGCACGTATTCCTGTTCTTTTAGTTGACACTGTTGGGAGTACAGAGTAATTCCACCTTAAAAGTCCCATTCTCTCCTGAGTCCTACTGAACTTAGGGCCTCAGCATATTTTTCATTGCAGGAGTCACACAGGTTAGCTTTACCCCATGTGAAAAATACTTCTCTCAGTTTCACAGCTGCTGCCTGTGTTAGTGGGTAACTAATCATGAACACTTCCCTTTTTATCTTATTTTATGAGAAAATTTAAACAGGAGAAATCTGACACATGGTCCCTAAACCATTTTTTTGTTTTGCCTGCACTCATCTTGTTCTCTAATATTTAATACTCCTCTAAATTAAACAACTCTGTTTTTCTATCTTCTCTTTGTTCTGGAACTTCTCTATAACTCTGGTCTTTTCTCCACCTCATGTTTCCCCTATTCCATGAAAAGTTGGCCAGAACTCTCTACAATAGCTAAATTTGGTGTAGTAAATTATGGATAGGGAATTACGTACTTCAGTATGAAACCCAGAAACACTGTAAGAAGAGTGTTTCTTTAATACCCTGGATTAATGTGATCAGTCCTGCCAATAACTCTGACAAAAGTCAGAGAAAGAAAAAGAAACTCAAAGTACTAAGTTGATTTTAATGTTTTTAATACTAAGGGAGCTAGAGAGCTGGTTACATGTCTTCCTTGTAAGCATATTTGTGGGACCAAAATGCTGTACAGGTGTTGCCTTTCATAATATGCAAATTAGATTTTCCTACAAAAAGGAGGTACTGTTCACATTACAAATCATTCTGTCTGAGACAGAAAGAGATAGCAAGGTAATTAGCAGGGAGATGCAGCTGTTGTAAAAAGTCACCCCTCCTATGAAGAGAGGCTTTACATAGTCCAGCCTAGACAGGCTTGAACATTACTATAATCATATTCATTATATCCATTATAATGTCCCAAGCACATTTGCAGACAGCCCAGGCTGCAAATACAATACTTTTCCCTAAATTGATTAATAAGAAAGTGGACGTCCTAGAATTGCTTTGACATATCATTTATACCCATTGTCATCCTGACAACCGTTAAGTATTAGAGAAACTCCAACACAGAGATAGTGTGCAGAGATCCCACAATTTGTTATAGTCTACAATGCAGCATCCTGGATCTGTTAATTAGCCCTCGGCTATAACAGCTAAGAGAGGTCTCAGAAAAAGTTTAGAAAACAGTAAGAATATCTCACATGTATCTTTGGCTTTATGTCATGTCTTCCTTTTTTAACATTCTTATTTATAACTGTGCTTTCAGGTTTATGATCAAGAATGTATCCTATTGCTTTGCTAGACAACACTTGTTTTCATTCTGTTTATGCGTGCCCACCCTTCAAATCTTGTGAGACACTTATATTAGTTTCTCAGAAGCAAAAGGTTCAAATAAAGCAGTACTACAGTACTCTGGATGCCTGCAAACTAAGACATGCTTGGACTTCCGAACAACAGCAGATGATGAAAGCGTGCATTGCTGTGGATGAACTGTTATATGTGGAAAACTGTGTGGAAATACATTACAAAAAGTGTGCATGGGCATCTTACACTGTCTTTGGAAAATCTGTTTGTGAGAGAGCACAGGTGCCCCCCAGCTCCCAGGCCAAGCACCCAGCACAGATAACAAGCCTCTTCAGGCATTCGGGGGGTGAGGGGAGGAGATGTGTACACTCAGGCACCTGGGAGCTCTGTAAGCACACACATTACTCAGCCATCCTGGGTGAAAACCTTAAATGCTCCTACAGCATTTGATGATAATTATAGGCAGAATTTGTGGGTGAGTACTTCTCCCTCTCCTGCCTCTGTGGATGCGTTCAAAGAATTTCAGTGGATCAGAAAGATTCCATTCTGCCTTTGGAAGCAGAGTTTTTTATTTGCATGGGGAGATGTCCTCACTTTCCTGAGCATATCTGCACAAGCCTCCTGTGTGAACTTCATCTATTTACCCTGAGAAGTAAGGTATCTGCAGTCTGAGCTTAAGGGTGAGATCCAGATTCCACAGCAGCCAACAGAAAGGTGACTGCTGATAGCTGTAGAAATACCACTCCTGGCCTAGGCCACTTCGGGTAACTCACCAAATGCTCAGTCAGTCTATTCCGACTGAAGTCTGTGGAATTGTAGCAGAAGAGAAAATGTCCCAGAGCAGGAAGCATTTGATAAAGTCACTGTTTTCTCAGCAGTGAGATGTCAGGAGTGCTGGAAAGTGCAGAAGATTTTTGGTCAAGGTTGAAAGAACCAGGGCAAGGGATTAAAAGAGCCCAGGCTCTTGTCTCGTCTCTGAACAGCTACCTGACACCTGACTTTCAGATAAAATAATGATATGGGAGTTATATAAAAAACGTGTAGGTATTCAGAATATCATATTTATAACCTGTACATATGACATTTTAAAATGTATTGTAAGAAAAAATCTTAACAGACACATTATTTATAGAAAACTCACTGTCATTTTCACAACTAGAAGGCAATAGAAAAAGTCCTGAAAAATTTATTCAAGTAATTCTAGTGATACAACATGTAGCTTTATTTGCTTCTTCATGATGTCCTTGTATTCATACATAACTAGTGCATGACAATGAACAAACATGAGAAGACTTAATCAGAACCAATGATGTACTGTATAGTGACTTATTTTGCACTTAAGATATGGCTTGTCTCAAATACTTCTCTTTGGCTTGATCCTTACCATAAAGTTAATAGAAACTGTTGCTCTCTTATAAAACATCTTTGTCAAAGCACTAGAACTGGACTCTAAGTCACCAAATGCATTAGACTTTCACAGAAAGCAGAATACGGCTTTTCCTCCTCACTCAGCCATTTTGGATGGTTGTTACAATCATGTTGAGATTGTTCTGATTTGGCTCCCTTTTAGAGCTGAAGCAAGACACTCTGCTTGCAGTATTGCTAGGTGTACTTGGCATTTACTGCAGCCAAGCATGGCTGTTGTTAGCATGGAGCCACATAAGCAGAGACTCAGCACAGAAAGGGCTATGATGCTGTGATGAAAGAGAATCCCTGACAGAAAATGGGGGGAGAATGGACATGGAAAGAGGGCTGGGAAAGAGTGCTGGTAAGAACATCATCTATATTAACTGTGTATGGTCTGTGCTGTCTTTGCATAACCTAGAAGAAAGCGAAAGCTGAAAGTTTGTTAGCATGTGCCTTCAGATACATGTTTTATAAATATGATATAGTTCTGGAAATGTAGTGACCATCAGTAACTAGCACAGTTATTATTTCACAAAATGCAGTGACCAAACTGGAAGGAATGAGCTAATTAAGAAACAGTGGGGAAAGGATGTCTCACTCATAAGCACAATATTCACCTGCTTGTGGGTGGCAGGACTGAGATGACCGATCAGAAGAGGAAAATCCACCCTAAAAAGAGGAACAGGGTAGATTCAAGCTGTAGGAGAGCTCCCAAAGCAAATCAGAGTGCCAAACTAAATTGCCTGCTCTGCTAGGTAATTTTGGAGACCCACTCCTTGGGCATGGGATTGCTGCCAAAAGGATATCTTGGCTATCACTGCCAAGTCTACACTCAGAGCCCTGGCTGCCATGTAGATGGGGTACTCTGACACTGCAGACTGCTGTTTGCTGCTTCTATTTTTGGTTTTGTTTTCCATTACCCAGAGCACCACCCTCCACTAGAATGAACTTTTTCGCATTTTAGGCTAGTATTTGAAACAGATTTGGCACAACCTAATGCCCCTCGTCTTTCCTATTTCCTGGGTAGTCAGGAATCCAAAGCAAGAGGGGTGTGCAGAACCCCCCTGTCTGCAGCCAGGTATCTATGAAGGGACCCACAGGTACTTGAAGTGCTTATTGCCAAGCATTAAGGAGAAATTAGCTCTCCCATATATTATTTACTGCATCACAAGGGTATGCAAAGAAGATTCCAGAAATCTAGAAAAGGGTACAAACTTGTAAGACTGGAAGACAAATGAGTAATCTCTCTTTACAAGAGTAGACAGAAGCAGAGTTTTGTTATGCCAAGCTCTTACAGGATACATCAATCAGTTTGCAAGTAGGGTACCTGGTAGCAAAGAGTAGAAAGACTTCAGTTGCTGGCAGTATTAAAAACAGATCAAAGGATCATACTACAAACACTGTAAAGTGGGATTTGAGTTTTAGTTGTTCTGAAGAGCTGCCAGAAGTTAAAATCACCTTTCTGCTGTGTCCCAAGACAATCTTTTCATGCAGTGAGTATGACCCAAAGATAATTAACGTCAGTGGAAAGAACTGGGTGAAATTTGTGTCTGTACTGAAGATGAAATGCTTTAGTCATGGGGGAAAGGATTTCATCCAGTGAACATCCAATGAAAAGGTTACACCCAGTGACCACTTCAGACAGAAATAACACATCTCCCTTCTCCCCACCTTTTGCTTTTAGTTGTCTCTTGGAAATCACCAGGAGCTTCTCCCGAAGATCTTGCGAATAAAGAGTTTTCTTAAGAGTTACAGAAGGTGCAAACCTGTAGTATGGTTCTGGGAAGCTTTCTCTTACAGGTATGAACAATCCAAGCTTGAGTGAGCTATATAACTGATAACAGTAAGAAAACTATATGAGAAAATGGTCTGAATTCCACTCCTTACACTAAGGACTAGTCATCCATCTTCATATTCATTAATTTTTTTCTATATCAGGTGTATTTAGAAGCAATATGAAGAAAAAGAAAATAAAAAAAAATTAGCAGCATCATTCATAAGTTTGACAGCTTTTATAAAGTAGAAAAAACAAGTAATATGAAACAAATGCATGGGACAGGAATAAACCCCCAAAACTGCCTAATGACTGATTAAAAATATATTTTGACTCATAGTTTTCAAAAACCAAGTTCTGCTTTTATGAGTGAGTGCATCTGACTTTTAATTTCAGTGGCACTTGGGTGCAAATATCTCAAACCCTCCCTGTCTAATAAGTATCCTTCCTTTTGTTCTGCATCTCCTGGCCATGGTAGACTGAAGAGACCAGAATCCAAGTGTGTCTCTAACTTTCCTTATCCAGTGTTACTGAGTCATAGCAAAGTGATTATTAGAATACACATTCCTGCCCTATTCCTCATTTGTTTCAGGTGGAAACGCCAATCTGAAGTTCTATTTGTCTCTGCTCTACAGAGCTGGCAGAGCTTTAAGGGCAGCCATTTGAGACTGTTTTCTACCTTCCACATCATCAACAATCCTTTCCAGGTAAATTCCACTTTAAAAAAATCTTTAGTATGGGTAACTGTATTACAGGTAACTGAGTTAAAATCTTCCTAGCATAAGATCCCCACTGACTTTATAGTTCAGAAAGAAAACAACATATTTTCCTGTGAACTTACTGAGTCTTTCTCATATGTGATTTGGGCTGAAACCTCTGCAGGTCTGGTGGGAAAGATGCATAGACAGACTAACAGAAGCTGGCTGCCTTTTAAGCTTTCTGTAGTTTGGAGAGGAGGTGGAAGGGGACACTTTCACTGAGAAACCGAGTCATTTGTCATGTTCAAATTCATGGAAACCCTAAAAATCAGCTATCCTAAGTTAAAGATTTGCTCAGCAGTGTCAATCCTATTATTTTAAAATGTCCTTATACTATTTACTTACACTGATCTGAATTTTTAAAGATTGCCAACAAATCCTCCAACAAAATCAGTGATACGTCTCTTGAACATGGTGTGTGATGTTAGCATGTACAGGACCTAAACCAGCAGATCTCTCTCTCATTCTACAAAGATGACGCAAAAAATTGCCTTACTACAAGAGGAAGGAGTTTCTTTTCCAGATGAAGAAGCTCACACATGAGAAATGCTGCTACATATATCAGTCTTACTGCTGCTTAAGGATCCAACTTACTGAAATGTCACAAGACTCCCTGTCAAAAATACAAAGCTTATTTGCCAGTGATACCCTCCTACTCTGCTGCAGCCCACAAAACGCTTAAAATAACCAACCAAAGGTAAGCTTCAAAGCCTTCTGCCTTGAGCTTCAGTTTCAAACAAAGCAACTGAAATTTAAACAGAGGAAGTAAATGTTGTTCTGTTCATGATTTCACCCTTCAACCAGACATAAATATAAATCCCCTTATTTCTTAACTGTTTCATGAAACTGTGAATCAAGTGAGTGTTCATAAAAGTACAAAACATTGTTAAAAGTCGCCATGATGGTGGTATGATGTTCAGCATGAAAACACAGTGTTCTTGGGTGACCCTGCCACCTTCGGTCACCTTACAAGTATGGGAAAAGTTTCAAAAAGTTCTCCAATGCATCTCTGTAATTGCTCTATAATACTACTAGGCAAGTACTTAATACTGGAGGCTGTAAAATCCTGAACCATCTTCTACCATCAACTGCTGCCTTCAGTTATAGTCAGCCTAGCAGGCTTTACCCTCTGGCATTTACACTGAGTCAAGAGATAATGAAGCACCTGCATGGCTGTCCACGTAACCTCATCACACTTCAGGCTTATGCATTATGGTTCCCTGTGTCCTTTCTTTTGACTGCTCGTTGGCTTTCATCCTTCCTTTTTGATCCACACGCAGTGGAAATGCTCCTCCTTAGCATTCCTTTGGATTGTCCATTGGCAGGTCATGATTTGTGCTATGTGTCTACTGGATGACTCCTTTCTGCTCAGCCTATGACAAACATGATTCCCCTTGTTCCTGTCCCATTCTTCTACCACAATTCTGTCCCCTAATTTCGAGTCAATGACTTTGCACCTTGACCCTCTCTTCCTTCAAACCTTCCCAGGATACAAAGGGCTGAAAAGCCACATTTCCTTATACCCAAGCCATAAAGAGGCACTGCTGAATGTGCTTGGAAACACCCTGGGGTAGCAGATGTTAAAACTAAGATTATTAAATAATCTGGATGCAACGTGAATGAATTTGAGGAGATGAGCTTCTAGCTGTTCTGTAAGTGACATGAGAAGAGTTAACTGCAGTTTGGGTAGCACAGAGGAATAATTTCAAAGAAAGAAACCCTGAAATGTCAAAGAACAGAGTTATCAAAACAGATCATTCTTAACAAATGGCTGTTTATTGCTAACACAAAGCAAGTGTATAATTTGAAGCTGGATTCTCTCTGTAAGTGTTTACTAGAGGAAGAGACAAAAAAAGCCACTTGTATCCTATTAGTTGTTCATAACACAACTGTTTCCATATGGTCCACTACTATACCATTTTACTTCAACATACATGACTTCCAGTTTTTGGTCCTTTACAGTGATCCACTGAGTGAAACCCTCTCTCAATATTAGTGTAGATACTTCCTATTCCCAGTCTAATTTTCCACAAGAAAATGAATTTGAGATAGTGACTAGAAAAACCTTTATGCACTTTAAATTCTCAGAATATCATGCATGCCTGGACAAAATTTACCATACCACAGTTTATTTGTAAATATACTGGTGATTAGATTGCTTAGTTTGGGTTTGTCACCTCAGTTTTCCTGTCTAAGTTCATGTGAGTACCAATTTGGAAATTCCCTGGCACCTTTTTGTGGTAGGAATTAAATCAGTAATACATAATGAATGGTGGGAAAACGTCACTGCAGAACATGATCCCACAGAAGCACCACAGAGAAGAGGGACTGAAGTTATTCAGACAGTTCAAGGAAAATACCTTGAGACTATTTTCAGGAAATATTCCCCAGGACATTTCATCCGTAACTAATTGCTGTTACCATGGCTTTTTTCTACATGTGTTCAAGCAGCTAAAATATGGATATCAAATGCATATGCCGGTTGAAAGCCTCATTCCCTTGCTTCCGTGCAATACAAAGGGTGATCAGTTTAGGATTTCTGAGAGCTATGCTGTGTGGTCCCCTCTGCCAAACAGTAGGAGAGTTAAAGGCAGGAAGAAATCTTTGCTGCCCACCTCGGCTTTCACCAACAGTCATGCAGATATGACATTACGGAGGCACATATGCCAACATCCGTTAAGTGTCTTTATTGTAAATAACATTTTTTTCCTCTGGCAGGCAATCTTGCCCCACTGGAAGTGCCACTAACGCATTAGTGTGTAATTGAAATAACATTTGCAACGCCATCTGAGAAAAGGCTTCAGCTTGAAACTTACTAACAACCTAAGGACAAACAAAACACTTAAACTATAATTTGAGGGTTAAGTAAGCATCTAGCAGGCTTTGATGGCAAGTCAAGAGCAAAGGAGCTTATCACCATTTTGCCTGCTGTGTGAGAAGAGAAAAAGCAAACTACAGCAGCCGTGCCTATCTACAGTGAAATGCAACGTGATGTGAGGAAAAAAATCAGCTGCCCAGTGGAACAGTGTGAGTGCTCATATCTTTAAACCACACAGACTCAGATGTTACAAATCATGGTATTACACAGGCAGAGCAGAAGGTTGTTTTCCCTCCAGACAGGGTGCTGAGGGCTTGCCAGCACCTCAAAGCATGGGCAGGCTTGTCCAGTGCCAGGTCAGCCGCTCTAGCCTGGATAACTGTGGTAGGGAAGGGACAGCAGCAGTGGGTGCTTCTGCATGAGCTAGTGATGGGACCAGAAGCCTCTGGGGATCCCGGTATGCAGGTTGGTTGCTACTGTGTGCTAAAATCCATGTCCTTACAGCTAGTTGGAGCAAGCTGACGTAAAGGAGCTAATATCACACCTTCATTTTATGCATGCACATGGCCCCTGTTTCTTCCAGCAGAGACTGTGGTCTCTGGACCTTCTTCCTTCCCTTGCATTCCAAACCGAACAAGAAGCATTGCCTGCCTCTTTTCTTCAGGCCCTAGAGAAGTGGAGAAGCTGCTACTATTCAGTACTGCCCCAGCATCAGTGAGACCTCACCTGCACCCAGAGATTTCACTATAGAATGATTGCACCAGTCAGGACTGTGAAAAAGTATCTTGTCTATAAAACATCCAACTTTACCAGAAAATGGCCCAGTATAGCTGTCATACTGTCAGGAAACCCTTTTGCTGACCTACCTTACTTCATTTCTGGATTAAGCTGTACAGGCAAACCCCCCTCCTGGTATGAAGTAAATTTAGGAGGGTTGCACTCGGCTGGTGTAGCCGCATCTGCAAAACCTTCTTCAGCAGAGACCAAAGCTGAGTTTGTCAATGCTTGCAAAACAGAGAGATCAAGACCTGTTTTTAAATTCCAAGTAAAAGATATCCACTTGACCCACTGGTCACAGAACTGTGAACTGCCAAAGATGCAAGTCTCCTAAAGCAGAGACAGTTGCAGGCATGACTGCTGGAGGCTGGGATTTAGTCTTTGGATTACAATTACAACTAAGGACTCTAGCTAAGATCAGTCTGACATGGCAGTGAGGTGGAGGCAAATATATTGAGGCTTGCATCAGGTTAGTAAAACAGAGCTTGCAATGAGCTCTGGCATTAGGGCCTCTTGTCAGCTGTTCTTTGAAAATTATGAGCATCAGGGGGAGCTAAACCCCATTATACAGCATGTGACATCAAATGTCTGAGACCTTACGCAGTTTTCTATATTAATAGTTTTCTACCTGATGGCAGCATGCTCCTATTATTTTTGCCTCCTACTCTTGTTCTGTGATGAAAACCCTGCAGTAAAAATTCAGGTTAATTCCTTTTATTTTTCTCCCTCCCGCTGCTGTTCTGTCAGAGCTGCTGCAGGAGAGAAAAACTGTAGCAGAACAGCCTAGTAAAAATATTGCTCTGCCTCTTGTGATATTAATATTGACAGAATTTCACAGCTCCCTGTCTCAGACAGTGAAGAAAACAGCTCTTAATTTTCATGTTCCAACTACTATTTTCCCATCTTCATGGGGTAGCAGAAAATCAAACCCACCCACCATCTCCTGCAAAAGAGCCACCCCCAGAGCTGCACAGAGAACAGTCATCTTCCAGTGGCTTCAGTGATCCAGTTTTCCCAACTTCTTCTTCTTCTTTTTTTTTTTTTTTGCTTCTTACATAGCTATTACTATCCAGTGCACGTCTAGGGACAAAGCACAACACCAGATTCCACCTTCTCTGTGCCCAGAAAGGAAAGGTGCAGCCACTTCTGTGCAAATTTTCCTCCACCACCTGAGCTGGAAGCACAGTGCAGAAGGGGATGGGGCCAGAACCAGCCACAACATGAGAAAAACAAATAAATATGCAATCCCTTAGCCTTGCCAGATGCAGTAATGTTAGTTAGTCATGTATTTTATAACACAGAACCAAGATTGAGTGTCCTTTGTAGCTAACACCAGAGAGTTGTATGATTAGCAATGCGTGGATTGCTAACACTTCAGGTAAGCACTTAAAAATGTTCATTCCTATTACAACATTCGAGCTGCAAGCGCTACTATTGAAATTTATGGGACTATATTATTATATTGCCCTCTAGTGTCCACAAATATGAGCCAGAATATTTTACCACTGCTTCATCTCAACACTTCTCTTTCAGTAAGGAAGTTTACAGTTTCACATGCTGCTGAAGAGCATGCAAGGGGGATTCACGCTATTATGGACTAGACATGCACTGCTCAGCTGTCACACCATCACAGCATTTGCAACTGCTGCATCAAGGTTATACTTTCAGTGAAACAAGTAAAATCTAACAGAAACACTGGTGGTATAGACCAGGCAGACCCAGCTTCATTCACATCTATTCCCGTCTAACTGCATGGAGAGAGCAGCCAAGCCCCCACTGAAGCTGGCCAGGACCACACAGGGGCTTTGTAGTGAAGTCCCTTAGACATCTAGACATGCCTAGTCATCTGCATTGGAACCTATTAGTGGATGTGAGAATGTGAAACATCTGCCTGTCCTGGGTTCAGCTAC
>NW_009920277.1:0-738 GCF_000696875.1 Nestor notabilis | reverse complement strand
AACTGGATATCACTCAGAATTTAAGCCTAGCTACACCCAGCCCCTCTGATATCTGAAGACCAGCTGGAACGCAAGGGGGTTTATTTTCTGCCAAATTCCCTTACCTCTGAATGCAACACCATTTTCCAAGTGCTCAGATAAAAGATAAGTGAAATCGTAAGATGCAAGGCAGAGCTTCTGCTCCATTATTCAGTGCCAATGCACAGCAACTTAAATAAAGGCAGCAATATTATTTTGTGTGTGCTTAGGAACAAGCTGTAATCCCTCATCCAACATTATCTGAGTCTGTAGAGTTACCTCAGGGTAAATGAAGCCATAATTATATATACATAGCCATTAACTTACTTGGTTCCAGTCAGAATAGCTGCTATTATTCCTTATATACTGAAAGAAGAAAAAAACAGCAGAAAACTTATTTACTGTCAAGTTTGTTTCCAGAAAGACAACTGTTGCCTATTATTTACAACTCTGGAGAACAAAGGTCTTAATACTGATGAGACAGAAATATCCTAAAGCCTACACCTTAAGGCCAGAGCTTGCTTTCTTCACCTCGTGTTCATGATCAGGGGATGACTTCTGAACCTGTAAATAAAGTTTGTCAGGGTGGTGTGTCACCACACAGTAACCCTGAAGGTCCTCTGGTGGCTTATCCAACGAGCTCAGCCTTGGTTAATGTACCAAGGAGGTGACTTCATGGAATCCCAGGCTGGTTTGTGTTAGAAGGGACCTTAAGATCAT
>NW_009920276.1:0-1609 GCF_000696875.1 Nestor notabilis | reverse complement strand
CCATGGGGGCACCTTCCACTAGAAGAGGTTTCCTTGTCTTCTAGTTCTGAGCTGTCTCCCAGCTATGGGAGGTCTCCTGGTCTTCCAGCAATGAAATGTCTCCTAGTTCTAAGATATCATCTAGTTTTCTAGTCCTGAGATGTCCCATAATCTTCTACCTGAGATGTCTCATAGTCTAGTTGGGAAATGTCTCCTTGTCTTCTCATTCTGAGATGTCTTCTAGTTGTCATGTCTCCTACTCTTCTAGTCCTGAGCTGCCTCCTCGTCTTCTGGTTCTGAGGGCTCCTGTTCTTCTAGTTCGGAGCTGACTGCTAGTTATGTCTCCTCATCTCCCAGTTATAAGAGGTCTCATAGAATCCCAGAATCCCAGCCTGGTTTGTGTTGGAAGGGACCTTAAAGCTCCTCCAGCTCCAACCCCTGCCCCGGGCAGGGACACCTTCCACTGGAGCAGGTTGCTCCAAGCCCCTGTGTCCAACCTGGCCTTGAACACTGCCAGGGATGGGGCAGCCACAGCTTCTCTGGGCACCCTGTGCCAGCGCCTCAGCACCCTCACAGGGAAGAGCTTCTGCCTTTTCTCCAACCTGAACTCCCCGTTTCAGTTTGAACCCATCACCCCTTGTCCTGTCACTCCAGCCCCTGATGAAGGTCCCTCCCCAACATCCTTGCAGGAAAGAAACAAAAAGGGAACCTTTGCCTCAGGAGGTTGCCCAACAGCCACATCTGAACGCTCTGTACCAGGTCAGCCAACGTGCGCAGTAACCAGACCAGGCAGTGACTCTGCTTCCACTACACACAAACAGGAGCACCACGACATCGGGCAAAGAAAAGCCATTTCCAGTCACGTCCTAGTCTTCTAGCTATGGGATGTCTCCTAGTCTGGTAGTCACACCTCCTTGTTCTGAGAGGTCTCCTCATCTTCTAGCTATGAGGCATCTCCTATTCTGGATAGATCTCTGCTGCTCTTCTAGTCATGGGAGTGTTCCTGCTTCTCTGGTTATGAGGTATCTCCTAGTCTAGTTCTAGAGGTCTCCTCCTCTTCTAGCTATGAGCTGCCTCCTCAGTCCAAGCTCACCCACGAGGCTGTCACAGGATGTCAAAGCCTTGCAGGACAGCACCCACCGCTCCCCATCACCCGTCCAGCCACGTCACCACAGGAGCCCATCATCAGCCCTGTCAGGCACCATCCCCCTCAGTGAATCCATGCTGGGTGCTCCCAGTGACCCCCTGCTCTTCCCATGGGCCTCCAGAACCCCCGTCCCCCATTCCCAAAGGATATCCTGAGGATTAGGACGAGGATGAGGAAGCCGAAGGCCGGCATGTACACGCCGATGGACACGAAGCGCGAGAGCGAGGGCAGGAGGTAGAAGAAGTAGGACTGGTGCAGGCGCTCCAGGAGGTTGTTGAGCTTCCGGAACATCCCCTCCAGCGTCCTGTGGGGCAGGAGCGAGCCGGAGGAGCCCCACAGGGGCAGGTGAGGACCCCCCCCGTCCCCGTGCCCCTGCGCGGTGCCGGTGCCACTCACTTGCCCACGGTGCTCATGTCGTACTTGTACTGGCGGAAGCTGTTGATGCCGCGCAGGGTGACGGCCTCGATGCGGTAGCGCAGGAAG
>NW_009920275.1:0-5395 GCF_000696875.1 Nestor notabilis | reverse complement strand
TAGCCGGGGATGAAGCGGCCTACCGGGCACGGAGCAGCGTGTCTGGGGAACATCGGGGAGGCTGCCTCGCTAACGAAGCGATGAGGCCCTGCGAGGTCTCCACCGCAGAGCTCCCTTTCGCCCATGGGAAACGGGCGGAAAATACGCCCTTCCCCCGCAGCGAGTAAGGGCAAATACTTGTGCCTCGGCCAGCCGCACAAATGCCGCCTTTCAGCCAGAGATTACTCGCGTTGTTGTACCGAGCCGCTGGGCTCCTTCCGCAGAGCATCCCGGCTCGGACGGAGGCCGCGGGGAAGCTTCCACCAGCGCTGCACCACAGCTGGTGCTATTGCCATCGGAACTTGGCTCTGAGTTCACATACTTCCCACAGGCAAGGTCCGTCCTAACGCAAGGGGCACGGGCGGAAAGGCAAGGGAGTCATTCACAACAAGATCCTCGGAAGATTCATCTGGGACTGGCCAGGATTTCACTAATACAACAAGTCCGGTGGCTGAACCTAACAGCGTATTTCTGAACTATGGAAAGATCTGGGAGCCGATGGCAATAGAAACAGTGCACCGTTAACAGTTTAAGCAGTTGGATAGTAACTATGTTCTCCATTCAAGTGCCTCAGAACTTCCAAGCCTGAAAACAAAAAAGGAGGAGGAGGGAGGGGGGAAAAACCCAACATGTCAAGCAAGTTAAAATGATAAAATAACACTGAATCTGCAAAACGGTGTTAGAAAGAATCGTGAAGTCACAGTTCTTCCACTGTCGAATTGTCGTGGTTTAAACCCAGCCGGCAACTTGGAACCACGCAGTCGCTCGCTCACTCCCCCCCTTTTCCTTCCTCCCCCCGCTCCCGGAGGGATGAGGAGGAGAATCGAAGGAATGTAACTCCCACGAGTTGAGATAACAGCTCTCCAGTAACTAAGGTATAATACAAACCACTACTGCTACCAATAATAATGATAAGAGGAATAACAAGGGAAAAGGACACAACCGCTCACCACCCGCCGACCGATACCCAGCCCGACCCGAGCAGCGATCTGGCCTTCCGGGTAACTCCCCCCAGTTTCTATACTGGGCATGACGTGCTGTGGTATGGAATACCCCTTTGGCCAGTTTGGGTCAGGTGTCCTGCCTCTGCTTCCTCCTGGCTTCCCCTCCTCTCTGGCAAAGCATGAGACTGAGAAAGTCCTTGGTCAGAGTAAACATTACTTAGCAACAACTAAAAACATCGGTGTTATGAGCATTGTTCCCAGACTGAAAGTCAAAAACACAGCACTGCACCAGCTACTAAGAAGGAGAAAAAATGACTGCTGTAGCTGAACCCAGGACACGAATATAAGCCTGTCTTGCAAGTACTGTACTATAATAAGCATATCCAACAAAACCAGAACTGAGTAAAAAGTATGCTTTTCACAAACAACAAATGCGCCAGCACAACAGTTGCCAGTCTTTGTTAAGAGAAGCTCCAAGTTCTGTTACACACTTTGTACGAGTAAAAGGTCCCTTCGTGCTCAACTGCTTAAGTCCACGTGCTCTACACCCATAAGACAGATAATGTGCAGCAACTTGCAGAAACCAGTAGGAACAAGAAAGCAGGAGAAGAAAAAATTATATCCTGGTAGCTGAGAAGAGTATTTCAGGTTAACTCTTTCCTGTAGATGTAGGAATTTTGTGAATGGAGTAGTTTTTTATTCTCTTGTAACAATTGTACCACAGTCTGTATGTTGGGTAATAGAAGACCTAACAAGAAAAACAGGATTCATTGCTACTGATGGTGTGCATAATTTCAGACAATTGGTTGAAGCAAAGTATGTCACAAGTTATGTCTGATTTCAGAGTTATCCCGAGTTAGGAGCCCAGCCTGATCTTCCGGGAAATGCACATACAACAGCGCAACTGAAACAAGAGCAGCTGAGCCTCTCAGCCAAAGAAAAACAGACCTTTGGTATTGAACCCTGAGCACCTGAACTTTACAGGATGCAAAATCCTACCACTTTCAGAACCCAGATTCTCTCAACTGTTACCTGCCCGCTTTACAAAATAGCCCTAAGGACTAGTTAACATGGAAAGCACTTTTCAAAGTACATTACAGTACCAATTATTAGTAATTATTATCAATGTGGGTAAAGTCCTTAGTAATTGAGGCTTTGAGCCTCAGCTCCACAGACACCCACTCTTGGTTCTTGCTGATGCACCATAATGCTTCAGGCAAATAACTGATCCTTTGTTTGCCGCCAGTTGTGGTAGTTAGAACAATGCTCTTTTTTTGGTATGAGGCACTGTTGTTTCTTCATTAGGGAGAGAGTGATTTTTCCAAATACAGCTCTGTTAACTCTTGGCAGCCACTGAAGAACCAGCAGCTCTCAGCTGCTGTGTTTTATTTTATTGACCACAGCACCAAGCAGAAAACAACAGCAAAGAATCACCATTCCAGCTGTATACTTGAACACATAAACTTCCAGAACTTGTTTTAGCGACTTTCCTTACCAAAGCATTCCAACTCTTTCACATGTCTACTTGTCAGTTACATCTTCTGCAATATCCTGAAACTAAACTTACGTGCTAAGCCACCTCTTTGTTTCGCAGTGGATCTGTATAAAGCCTGTCACTAACTTCAACAAGGGAATGGGAAAGAATTTATCAGAAAGGTAAGCTTTTAAACCACTTGACAGTCCACATATATCTCACCCCATTAATTCTTGAGCTCCAGCTTCGAGAGTTCTGAATATTCACTGATGACTTTGTTTTGCAAAGTACCACAATTCGAAACCATCTGAAACTTCCACATCTTCCTACTTCTTAAGTAAGTAATCAAGTAATCAGTTCATTTTAAAAGAATCTTATTGTTCAAAAGCTTCCCTTTGTCCTTCTTTGAGGCGTCTCCTTCAAAAGAAATAATTTCAAATTTGTAAAGGTTAATGATCAAGTTTTGCTATTGCAGAATTTTGAATCTCAAATACATTCATCACTCTTGGATGGTAGTAAGTCATTACAGTTACAAAGTTTAGTCACAGGTAAGTGAGCTCTAATAAAATTCTCTAGAAAGAATTGTCTTACTCCTGAAGCAGTGAAAAATGTGTAACTTTATCCTATGCCTCTTTACAAATAATCTGTCAGTTTTGTAGATCGAACATGTTTAAAAACACACAAAACAGCAATTGGAAAACAGCTGCTGAAACATCAGACCATCGTCATGCACATCATCAAAACAAACAGTTCAGAACTCCCCAGTTGGCATCTCCAAAGGACTGCTCTAGCACATAGATTTTTAAACAAAAATACCATACTGGATAAAATGTCACCTGTGGAAGGAGAAGTAGGGAAAATAGCACTCAAGAGACTAGATTTATAGGCAGGGGTTAAAAATCTCGCCATAAGCCTTGCCCAAGGACAAGATTCCATGTAATCCATCAGAAGGACCTGGCAATCACCAACCTTAAACTGCAGTTCTCAGTAGTGAGTACAAAGGAAGCGGTAGGCCAGATGTCTAAAAGGGCATCCTTGTTAAGATTACTGTCTGAGGGTGACCGTCAAAAACAGGCTTGAGAACTGAGAATGAAGTGCCAAGGATGTGAATATGCTCTACTACCCATCTATGTTGAATGTGGCCCTACAGCTGCAGTTCTAAGCCAGTAAATGGATGTACGTAGCCAGGTGAAACTTTTAAGTGCCTTTTAAGTGTCTCACAAGCAGCCTGTACCTGTCACAAGCAGGGAAGATTTTTGAAAGGATAGTAAACTCAACAATTTCATGCATGATTTGAATTCTCTTTTTTTCCCCCACTGGAAGTCTAAAGGACTTGGGGATAATAAAGTGGGAAAACTAAATGGATAACTATTATTTTTACAATGAGAAGGCAAAACAACAGCTCAGAGTCATCTTCTTCAGTGAAGGAGACTGATAGCCATTTCCTCCCCACTGAAGTTCCATGTTTGGAGAGGGTGCCATCCATAAACATGTCCTACCCTACCATAGTGCGAGCTCTAAAAACCCTTTGCACTCTTTGCCTAGAACGTACTGAAAGCCCAGAGGGAATCAGCACAAAATAAATTGCCTTTTTAAGTGTGCTATATATAGTCCCATAAATAAAACTGCGATGAGCTGATGAGGCCAAAATCTTTCGCCTTTGCCAATTAATAACATGCATAACTGATGTTCACATACTGGAGAGTGTTTCATGAGGGTGGGCCCACGCGACAGGGAGAGATTAAGATTGCCTGATAAAGCAGATTACTTTCACTCTCATGGAAACTAGAAATGTCTGTATTGTATGATGATAGGTATGAATTAAGAGCCCCACAATTCATAGGTTCTGGTTCTGTCCTCCCAGCTTATTTCCAGAATCCAATGCTCAGACATCCATCTCCTCTACACCTTTCTGGTGCAGCCAAACCTACTACTGCCCACACACTCCTCAGTCCGCTTGTCCTGGGTCCTTCACATGGCCACAGTGTGTTTTACAGCTGCATTCTCTACTGATTCCAGGCATTTCACATCCACATTCCATACTAATTTCAGTCACCTTCAATCTCTACAGCCTTCCCTGTCCTATCTTCAGGCATGGGATTTTTGGGGTACAGACATTAAACAGTAGCAATTTAAGCCTCTTCTCTGGAATTCCAGTGTGAAGAGACAATGGCTCACTCCAGGAAAGGCTTAAAGGGAGTGGTGCATTCCAGGCAAGCAGAGGCAGATCAGGATATGGTAAATTCAAGCCACAGTACTGAATGTGTACAAGAAAATGCCAGAGCACACACTGCATTATCAGAAACATCTTTTTATTTGTTCCTCAGCTGTTCCGAGTTCCAATAGACTGCAAACATCCACCAATTCTGCCACTCCGGCAGCGTTAGCTAGAGGCAAGCACGCAGACTTCTGATCACCCACTTCAGAGTAATTCCCACCACCAAACCTCTGCCGCTTTCAAGTTCAGACAGTTGCCCAACAGGTCCTTGCTTGGTCCCAATTCAAATACACCCTTTTTCGGGGGGAAACAGGCATCCTCCCTCCTCATTCAGCTCTGGCCACGCATCTTTAGCAACCTGATAACCTACCTATTGGTAACGTATCTATGCTTAAGGTAGGCACGGGTGGATAAAACTTTTTTGCTACCATTTACCAAAACCAAGGCGCCAGTTACAAAGCCAAGCAGCACCAACACGGCATTAACACGGCGCACAGAGCGGAACCAGCCGCGCAAGGGTTACCTTTAACGGGCTGTCCACCCCTGAAGCAGTGCCTGCTCTCGAACAGCATTACAGGGTGGCATTCTTTAAGCAGGCAGGAAGCAAGATAAGGCGCAGGAAGGAAACATTCTCGATTGAAATGAATGCGCTGAGCCTCAGCTGCTGCCTCTCGGTGCTTCCCCCGCCCTCCCTCTCCCCCTCAGCCTTCCCGGCCAGGA
>NW_009920274.1:0-964 GCF_000696875.1 Nestor notabilis | reverse complement strand
CAGCCAAGGCTGCCCTGGAGCATCACATTTCGAACCAGCCTCTCCCTGTTGGTGAACACAAGGTCAAGCATGGCACCTCTCCTTGCCAGCTCCTCTATTACTTGCAGGAGGAAGTTGTCTTCCACACAATCGAGGAACCTCCTGGATTGTTTGTGCTGGGCTGTCCCATCCCTCCAACAGATATCAGGATGATTGAAGTCCCCCATGAGGACAAGGGCCTGCGAGCATGAGGCTGCTCCTATCTGCCTGTAGAGTGTTTTATCCACAGAATCCTCCTGATCAGGCAGACTGTAGCAGATCCCCACAGTAATGTCCCCCATTGTTGTTCTCCCTTTGACCCTGATCCATAAGCTCTCTGTTGACTCCTCACGTGTCCCCAGACAGAGTTCCATACTCTCCAGCCTATCACTGACATAAAGAGCAACTCCCCCTCCCCGTCTGCCAGATTACAGTTGACAGAAATCAGGTGACAAACTACTGCCCATCAGTTGAAAGTTGTCTTCGTGTCCCTCCCCTGTGCATGACACCCCGACAGAGAGGGGCTGAACATGTGCATTGAGGGACATGCCTGGGAGCTTGTTGGATGCATCTCTTCATTCCCCATCCTATGCTTCCTCTACACCTGTGATCTTAAAGGTTGTCTAAGGGAGAATGGAGCTGCGCACGATCCTAGCATGCACTGTAGAGACAAGTATCTGAAAGCCTTCCCTATGGTGAATCTGAACTGCCACAAAGCCATGCCCCTGCTGCCACCGCCCTGAAAGTGCTGCATGGGGCTCCATGTGGCCAGGGTAGGTGAAGCACTGCGGGCTGAGATGCCTTCCTGTTTTCTCATTCTGCAGCATACTGTCAAAATATTAATGAACAAATAAATAATACAAAGATGAATGAGATCCCTAACCCAGAATAGGAAATTAAATTATCAACACCTTGGTGTCCAAGGCCAGCTGGATGGCTTTCACCT
>NW_009920273.1:27439-28524 GCF_000696875.1 Nestor notabilis | reverse complement strand
TCCTAGAGTGGGCCTAAGGTCTTCATTCTCAAATTCAGACAGTATGATGGTACAGATTTAGTACTTGTGCACTCTGGACTAAGTATGAAGACTTGGATCTCAAAGAATGTGTGCAGCTGGTAACATGGAATTAAGGAGGCAATATACCCTGAAGTATAATGCAAGAAACAGAAAAGGAACTGAGTATGAATGCTGTTTTACTTTGCAAAGATGTGTGCAAACAACTGCTGTTGGCTTTTACTTTGAATACCTGTTGTGGGTGCGTTGGGAGCTTTGGATGTTTCTCTAAAAATCAAAGCAAACTAAAGTTAGTATTGGTTGTAGTTGGGTTATGGTCTCAGTTTCACTGTGAAAAGCAAATTATCACACATTATGCGTTATTTCAGTGTAAATATGTACTGGCTTAGATGAATTTGAGTCAACCTTCTCATATGTCTAGACTGAATTTCAGGGTTATAGTGAAGAAACAGACCAAGGTAGTCTGACACACTGTGACATCTCTGAACAAGGGATCTGCTTACCATTGACTCTGAATATGCCCTTCTGATACATTCAGGTTATGTATCTTTCTGTACATGTGTGGCAGAGATACAGATAAATACAGTGCTTTCTACTTCTTAGAAGCATGGACTTTATTTGAATATATATTGAGCACTCCAGATGAAAGTCACTGAAGACACATGGCAGTGAAAGTCATTGAATGGAGGGCAAGATACACAAGTCAGGGCTCCTGCTCCCCACCCTGCCTCTGATTGACTTTCTGGCTCAGAATTAGTCATTTTGCATCCTCAGATAATTTTCTTAACTGTTACATGAGCAGTGATGATATTTAACTACGTATTTAAGGTACTTCAAGGTCATGAGACAGAAGCACTAAGTTTTATTTAAAGTGCAGTT
Source organism: Nestor notabilis (assembly GCF_000696875.1). Classification (NCBI taxonomy): domain Eukaryota; kingdom Metazoa; phylum Chordata; class Aves; order Psittaciformes; family Psittacidae; genus Nestor; species Nestor notabilis. Next base: position 27,627 of record NW_009920273.1, on the reverse strand, counting down.
TATTAAATGCCATGCATTTTCTTGAACACTAAAGAGTGCTCAATGAACTCCTGGTAGAATAGAGCTAGCAAACAAGTCAGGAACAAGACAATGTGAATACTAAGTAGACATGATGAATTAGAGGGAAATTTAGATAAAAACTGAGGTAAAGAGAAAGAAGGAAAACTACAGAAGACGCAGGTAAAATA
>NW_009920273.1:0-27408 GCF_000696875.1 Nestor notabilis | reverse complement strand
AAGCAGAGAAAAAAAAAAAGCGGGGGGGGGGGGGAAGGTGACTGGCGATAGGAAATAAGCCTGAGGAGATGGGAACAGGAAATGAAAAACATATCTCATTCTTGCATAGTGTAATCCTGTGCAGGATAGTGTTACCCATACATGAAGTTATTATTGTAGATTCACTGTTGGAAATAAGGTGGTTCCTTGTGGTAGGCACCTACCCAAAGAAAACCACAAGCGCCTCATCATGTTGCAGGTGAGATGCTTCAGGTCAGACACTGATGAAGCTGAAGCCCCACTTAGAACAACGATGTGCAACCAAAATGAAAAAGTTCACATTGGCATGGGCTATTTCTGTGTATCACTAAAGGTCTGAATTATGACTTTTTTTAAGAATAGAGTAATAAATACAGATTTCACAGTACATTTTTGGATAGCTTTAAACTTGCCTACTGGTTCGTGCTTTTGGTACAATTAGGCTCAGGTCCTTGCTTATAGAATACTGTCCTGTGGGTAAGGTCAACAATAATTTATTAGAATGTAAAAATAAATGTTTTCATAGACTGACCCCAGAGTTTTCTTCTGAGTGAAATAATAATGTTATGCTTTGCTACAGCTTAAAACAGTTTATTATTTCCTAATTTACCAAATTATAAGTTTCATAGAGCTATCATTAAAATGGAGAAGTATACATCCATATGTGAACTGGCTACCAGGCAGAGAATAAACTATATTTTGTCTTCTAGTAAACACTTAAGTCTCAAACCATCCAATTATCACCCACTGGGAAAAATGTGAAGTTCCTGACAAGGTAGTAAAAGCATCTGTCAGAGGATGGAGTTTTTTAATTTTTAATTTAAAGACCAGCTATCATTCTTACTAAAAATACCTTGAAACAATCAGGTGCTCTTCAACACTCCAGATGGGTTAAAATTTCCCACTGAAAGCTTTTACCAGTCCACAGTAATCTGTCATGACTCTGCTCAGTAAGAATAGTGTGGATGAAAAATATGTGGTTTACTGGTTCACATATAGAATGTGTAAATAAGAGAACAGAGAGGAACATGTGCATTAGTGTTTTTATCAGGCTTCCCTTGTTCCATATAGAAATCTTATGGTCTTGTTTTTAATCTTAGTCTCCCTTTCCTTCCAATCTTTTTCGATCATGAAGTCAAACCTCTATGTCCATGAACACCTGAGAAACGCTTTTTTTGTTTTACCCTATCCATCTGGTCACGGGGTTTTACCATTGCTTCAGACAAGTTTGAGGTCAGCACTTGTCTCTGCACTACTTTTATTGACAAATCATTAGAATGAATGTATTAATTTAAAAGTGAGGAATATGAACTCAGTGTATACTTAACTCAGCTTATATATCTAGAATATGGCACACTAAGAAAGACTTTTTCAGAGCTCAGAGACAATTTTTAAACCCAGATTAGTTGCCAAAATCTGTATTTTGGCCCTGAGAAAATGATGAGGACCTACATTTTCTGTCACTTTAATCCAGGATGGTGGCCTCTTCTAATTGTATTTGGATGTCCAACCACTGGTTTAGGAAGTGAGCATTCAGCATCCCGAGCTCAGTTGTGTTAGCAAGACCTGTAAGACAGTTTAAGGAGCACTGTGGTTTCTCCTGTAGCTTTAGGGCAAAGCTGGTACATTCCACCCTGAAGCAGCCCATGTCTCCAAGTAGACACTGGAGGATTACATGTCAGCAGTAGAGGTTGAAGGTTACTGTGTCGAGGATGAATGTAATGAGCTCAGTGCAAATCCAGATTTTTGCTGGGTAAAAAGGATGATTTCTGCCTTAATAGAAAACACTCCTTCATAGTTGCCAAGAGTGGATATAAAGCCTTGATCCCAAACTAACAAATCCAGGTGGTTTTCCCTTGTGACTCAGGGTCTTAGAAGGGTGAAATGCCAGGGAAGGTGGGAAGGATGGTTTGAGGGTGACCTCCCATGTACTTCCCTTCACTGAAAGGCATCATACTTCACATCATTTCAGCAGTGAGCAGGCTTTTCCTCCACAAGAACTTTTGAACATCTTGTCTTCTCTTAACATTAAAGGACTGGTGTGGTTGGTTACCAAAGCACAGGGAAAGGAGTATAGTTAAGAGAGGTACCATTATAGCTTTCTAGGATTTAAGATTTGAACTCTCCTAGGTTAGTTTGAAAACACAAGCCAAAGAGAATGGCAGACTGAAAACAGGTTTGCATCTATAGCTGCTAGAAAAACAGCCCCCCAAAAGTCTTCCATTTCCTAGCTCTGCTTTTCTGTGGCCCTGATCGACTTTCATGATCGACACCAGAGAGGGGAGGTGGAGCGAGACAGGAAAGCCTATAGTCGCTGCCTGGGGCCCCTGTCACTGCAGAAGAAATATCCGTATAAATTATGGCCATAACCTTGTGAAACTTTTTCTTTTGCTGTCCCAAAGGGTTTGGTATTTTTTTTAAATAAATAGGAATTAAGTATACACATTTTTTAATATCCGAAGAATTCAGTGCTTACTCTGCAATGACTTCAAAGTGGGAATATTGGCAATTTTTATGTGCTAGAATTCCACCTGCACACAGAACAATAACAAGTCCAGATCCTCTAACATCTGCTCAGGACAGGGTGATGATGTTATGAATCATGATGGGTACTCAGTCCCTGTCTGCTAACTCACATGAAAATCCACTTCATCCACAGTCTGAAGGGGTGTCTACATAATGGATTGTGTAATTTCTACTGTTTCTTGCTTTTGTGTGAGCTAGTATGCCTTTGGAAATCACCTTTGTTGCACAATATACCAATCATAATGTTGACTCTATTGTATCCTCAGCAAATATGAAATCAGAAGATATAGTTTCTTCCCTTTAAAGTCACAGCAGTCAGCTCTTAGGGACAAGGTTTCCTTCTATATTTTGTAAAGTGTCTTCTATAAAGGCATTAAAGATTGTAGCTGCAGATTGCGGATACTGCCATAGTAGAAATAACTATACATAATTATTAATGGGAATTGTGCTCAAGGAAGGACTGAAAATTAGTACTTTATGATATAAACTGAATTAATATTAAACAGTTATGTATTTTTAAATACATATAAATATCTGGGTAATATTTTTGTCACCAGACAAAGCAAATACATGCTTCATCCTCTTTACTTTTCAGTGAATTGTTATGGAAATTATCAAGTGTGAGAGACTTATCCAATCAAGCTTTGTACTTAATTGAAAACAAACAGGCTGCACGGGGTCAGTGAGGATTCTTCCTGTTGCTCCGTCCATTCTCTTCACCTTCAGTGGTATAATGGAGAACTCCTTAGGAATGTGCCTTGTAACTGTGATTTTTGTCTAATAGGTAAGTCAGTGGAACTAGTGGAAAAGCCTTAAATTCTGATGCATAAATTATCATTAACAAGGCGGTTTATTTTTGTTTGGCAGTTGAAATTTTAATGTAATGTTCTGCTGAAATTCTGAGATTCAGTCAAGTTTTAACAAGGTACAGCTAGAAGGAGATTGCATTATTTTTTATGTATTTGTTATTAAAATTCTTGATAAATGTTGCAGAGATTCTACCTGTGAGCTGTTTTTCACTCTCTAGCTGATATTAAATACTTGCCACCAGAGCTGCATTTTTGATGGTGATTTGTCACATGGCATTATTTCTGCTCCTAGAGTGGATGAATGCAACCTTCATCAGGTTTCTTGTCTGAAGCCTCACAAGACATACATTTCAAAATGAAAGCCTTTGGTATGTATGTGCATAAAATTTCCCATAAAGGTGTGCTAATACTATTTTCTTGCGTGAATGTTTATGACAAGGGGATGTGAAAACTTTCAGCATGGGTGAAATAGATACATATTTTAATACTGAGCAATATTTAATAGAAAAAGTTTATGTAGTTCACCCAGCTGTGTTTTGTTTCAGTCAGCATTTATCCAGGAAAAGCTACTTGGGAGCCTTAGAAAAGCCCACAAGGTTCCTGTGACCCTCGGTGGCCCTTAGAAAAGCTACCCAGCCTGGGAAATGGGAATGCTGAGGGTGTGGGATGCTGCTCCTCAAAGCATATGAAGGTTCTCCCCGTTTTAGCTCTAAAAGGGGAGAAGCTGAATTTTCCTAGCTTTTGTCTGGCCAGTAAAGTCTTAAGCCAACAGCATTCCAGCTTGCTTGCAAGCCTGACAATAGTTGTTCTTTAGGGGTTAAATGAACTCTGGTGTATTTCTTGCATGCAACGCTATCTGCTTTCTTTAAAGGATCAAGTAGTCCTTCAACAAGTCAGTGTGGTGGCACTGTGCAACCTCCACGTGTGCAAACCTGTCCCCAGGCCCTCCATTCAATTGCTATTCAGGAGATGCTCACACATCAGTGTCTTTGTGCACCTGGCTGTCCAAAATGAGCACAAAAAGGTGGGTCAGAGATTATATGTCTGGAATATGGCCCTATCTTCTCTGCTGGCTCCCATGAGCATCATGCTTCTTTGAGTTTTCTAGTGATCCTAGCCCACTGTTAGTAACTCTCAGCAAGGACTCGCATGTGCGGATTAAGTTGTCTGGTGGTAAAACTTGTAGAAAGGGACTGCCAAGAAAAGAAATCTCCCAGAGGCTCTTCCCTGATCACATAAATGGTCACGCAAAATTTAACCATCCTGGGAGCCCAGAGGGAATACACCCAGAGGGTGCCCTCCGTGACCCGTCACCCTTTGATTCCATAGTTTCAACGAAAAATCAATTTACACCAGGATGGCTGTTCCCAGGATGGGCTCCTGGGAGTGCAGACCAGAGTCACAGAGCTACCTGCCCATGAGTCATTTCTCCTGCCTGTCATGCTGTGTGCACCCACATGCTGTGTTATCCTGGGAGGGTGGCTGGCTGTCCAGGGGGAGCTGGACTGACAGAGGAGGCTGGAAAAGCCTGCAGCATCTGTGCACATCAGGATCTGCTCTACTCTCTGATGCTCTCCAGTAAACTGTATTAATATGTGAGCACAATTAAACCTTCATCTATAGGTTTTGTGTATGTGGCAGACCAGAAAAGTGCTGGGTGTCAGGCATGAGTTTGATTTGAGGGAGGAGTGGGATCTGAAAGCTATAGATACTGTTTTAAAGCCTTTCTCCAGTAGTGATGATAATGAATGACGTAAGCCATTCCTTAAGACTGATGATTAATCCTAATGAATAAGTTGCATACATATGTTTCACAGCTGTCGTTAAGCTTCCATTTGAACTGCTCTTCCCCTTTCCCCACTCCCACCCATGCTTGCAATCTGCAAACTCTTATTCCCTGTAGGTATTTTGATAGAGAAACAGACAGGTAACGATCCCCATGTCAGACTGTGAGCCATGCAACTGTCAGTTCACATTGTGTCTGACAGTCATTGACAGCTTGCTTCTTCAATTTTACTAAGATTAATATTCTTCACGTGTTTTATTTATATTTACTGATCTTACTGCAGTGAATTTTTAAAGAGACATTTTCACGTTAAAATTCCCTGTTAAAAGTCAAATCTGCATTTCCTACAAAATTTAGATTTACATTTCATCAGTACTGCTTGTGCAGTTTTTGCATGTTGCTAATGGACTGATCACATTCACAATGCTTTATTCATACAGTGGTCAACAAGGCTTATTCTGATAAACCCCCAGGATCATCTCCCGGGGAATCTCCTCATCTTCGGAAACATCTGCACATGGTTAACTTGACCCAAGGCAGTAGTTTCACAGAAGACTATTCAGATGCATAAAATTATTCATGTGTGCAAGCATTTGAAAGATTCAATTTCTGTAAAAGTAACGTTGTCACCAGAGTAATACTGTTGAGCTTAGAAGTATTCGCATGGGTAAATGATTGCAAGATTAGACTTTGAACTCTCTGGTGAAACTCTTGTACTGCTCTGTCCTTTTGGGCTGGCTCACCAGCTCTCTGGATGCTTGCATTGAAATAGCAACATGGGGTTGTTGGAATTGTAAATACAATGGGAGAAATTATACTTAGGCCAAAAGAATTTTAAACACAAAAGATAGAAATAGTTGGGAAAAGTATCTGATTTTATGACCATTTTTACATAACTAGCAATAAGCTATTTAACTAATTTATATTAAAATAATGTTTGGAAAATGTAAAATTATATATATATGTATGTAAATATATATATTTGCATTCAACACAAAGACAAAAGCTGAATCTTAATGTCTCTGCTCTGTCTGCTTTAAAAAGCGCTAGCCAAATCCCCCACTCCAGAGTGAGGGATTTTTATCAGGTGTCCTAGCTGAGTGTAGGCTGACTTATTAGACCCAATTAGGGAAATCCAGATCTTCATGTTGAACATCTTTGCATGTTTATGAGTTAGAAATTCTCCACTTCAGGACTCCTTTTAACCTCTCTGATCTTTCAAATTGCATGTCTCTTAACTTCACAGATATATTAGCCGATTCCGACCTCATCTAGTCTTGAGATGACAGTGGTGTTTTATCTCTTTTTTCCTTCCTTTCTCTCCAGATCTGCATCATCATGTTTTCCCTATTGCCATGGCAATACAGCTCAGTACACAAAGAAGTGCAACAAGCCAACTGCACGTAAAAAGTTTGCACAAAGGCAGAATTGCTAACTAAACAAGGGGCACTGCTGATACATGGCTCCTGCAGGAATATGGGGAGGGTGAGTGTCCCTTTTTATCTCCTCCCCTTACCAAGCGATTACAGGTGAAAACACAAATGGGGACATGAAAGCCAACACATCAGGATTTCTGACACAGTTTATAGGAGGGAAAATCAGCATCAAGTGAGACTACAGTAGCATGAAAACATGCTGTTTCATTCAGATCATAAGGAGCTCTGGCAGTGTCTGATGAAAACATGGGTGATTTATCACTTGTGGGTGATTTATCACTTATAGGTGATTTAGCATTTTTAGTGAATTTTGACAATAACCCTGCCCTGCACCTTGGAGAAAGGCATGTTGTTAATGAGGAAATGGTGGCACAATCAAGGGCACAGAAAAAACAGTGAATCAGTGAAAAGCCCCTCCATTTAGCCTAGTGATACTCTCCATATTCTAGGTGCTAATTGAATAACAATTTGCCCTTCAGTGACACTTCAAGACAGCTTCTTTTTTTTTCCAAATAATAGTAAAAAAGTAGTTAAAAACAGAGATCCCTTTGATTCTTCCTAAAGTAAGATGAAACATAGATGAACAAGCTGTAGCTTTTTACCTTTCTCACTTGGTGTCATTTACTTTTAATTCATTAATTATTTTTCAGGGAGAAAAGGTTTGTCTTTTTTTCAGGGAGAAAAGGTTTGTCTTATTTTCAGTGAAAGGAATGCTGATTGTTCTCCTAGGGATATTGTAATAATGTCAAGAAAAGCCATAAATATTTTATAAAGACTGATAACAGAGTTTTCAGTGCTAAGGAAAAGTCAATGATTTTCGAAAAGGGATACATAATGATTTTCTGACTAACTGCAAAAATGAGATGGCAGTAATTTTAATATTAGTTAATAAATATTGGCATTAGTATTTCAATGAGTGTAATCAGGCTTTGGCTGGATATTGGAAAGTCACGGTTTGTTCAGCAGTATTATTATAAAAGCTCAACTATTTCTACTGAAGCTATTAAACAATCTTTGCAGGAAGCCTCAGTAACCTCTCAGAATAAATCTAGTAAGACTATGCAAGAATTAACATGTGCTTTCTGCATCATATTGTGAGTTCATCTATTTTGCTGTCCGACTAAAAAACAACATTGTGCAATAGGTTACGTGTTTATGGCATCCTCATACAGAATCAGCCTTTATGCAAAATGAGTTTATTAAAATGACAGCATCAGGCTTACAGGTAATCTGATGTCTTCAGCATACTGTACCTTGTTGTATCTCACGGTTATTCAGAAACTTACTGGTTAGGAAAAACAAGAGCTAGAAAATACCCAGGGGTGAAATAGAGTCTGAAATGTCAGCTGTTATTCATGGTGGTAGCCTGTTACTGCAGAGGCAGTCAGAAAGTCATTATTCCATGCTGGCTTTTTGAGTTTTCAAAAACTTTTAGTCCCAAAGTTACCACCCCTCCACCAAAGCCAAAATCCAAAACTGGTTTCAGAAGTGCTACATTTCTGGTGAAGGATACCCCTGGGATACCTGGTATTTGATGAATTAAAAATGACATCATTCTTGTTGGCTTTAGGGTTGATAATTACTGTCTGCTGAGAACACGCAGCAGTGAACAGTGGGAGAGGAAATGGAGTGAGCTGCAACTTAGCTCTTTGGTTGGAAGCTCATTAATAGACACGTCTGCAACAAACAGACCAGATTTTAAATTCGACTTTTTTTTTTTTTTTAAATACAGAACATTTTCAACAGAAGATTTCCAAGCAGGGATACAGTTTTCTCACAAAACAGCCTCAGTCTCCAAGCAGTTTTAGGGGGCAGTGCATCTCTGTCCCTCATTGCTCACTGCTTCTGCTTTTCAAAAGCCTCTGCTACACTGGCATGGATGCCCAGTAAGATGGACTGGGGAACAGATCTGGCTGAAAAATAGCCTGTTTTGAATAATCTTTATATGGACTAATTTTCCAATCCAGGTGAAACAGTTTCAAACAACCTGTGAGAGTGGGAGAAACCGAAGCTGACTGCTCACCGATTAGGAACGATGACCTTGTCTCAGGGAGCGCTACCACACCATCCTCACCTTGGACTTGGTGACGCATTCCCAGACCCTGCCCTTCTGCTGGCCCTGGTGCTCCCCTGACCTCTCTGTGACTCAATTTAAAGTCTCAAACCAGCTGAAAAGTAACCCAGGCGAAAAACAGAAAACAGAAAAAAAAGGCTATTTGTTTAAACTGGCTCAAGGAGGGGTCAGATAAGCGGCGGTGCTAATGCACTTCTGTGCATCAGTAACATGTGGCATGGCCCAGGAAAGAGGGAGGACCCTCAATAGCTCGATCATTTTAAACTGTCTTGAAACTGCTCCCTGGATGTCTTGCCAGGGGCTGCGTAATAGCAAGAGGAACAATTTCTGCAATGCAATGTTTAGTCCTGGCTAATTTTAAAACGTAATGTAAAACGGCTTCCTTTCTTTAAAAAATGGGATTTGTGAGCCTTTCCTTAATACACATGCGCACACAGAGTATAAATTCATCTGGGAAATGTGTTGATTTATAAAGTGGGGGGAGCAGAGGGGAGAGGAAAACTAAACAATCTCCTGAAGTCTTTGTAATATCAAGAATGCCAAGCTTGGTTTTCCCCTGCTTGGGGATGAGAGTGTTGGAGGCTTTTGGGGGAGGGACTGGGATTTTATTATGAGCTTTTGCACAGTTTATATTAACTGAGAGGGATACTAGAATTCTAAGAAAGGGGTGGGTGGTTTTTTTTTTCCTCCTATATGATTTTGCATGCTGAAGTTTAACAGCTGTTGCAAGCAAGAAGAAAACATATTTTTCCCACTACATCTTTTGATTCCACCAGATGAACTGAGTTTCTTTGGCATTATTTCTTCTTCAGAAAATTCAAAAGACTAGGCAGTTAAATTTAACCCAGATATGATTCTGCTGATTTGAAATTACACTATAACATAGGCCAAACCATTTAATTGCTCATGACCCCATTATGCTCTGTCCCCTTCCCCCTCACCCCGCCTTAACTAGTTGTCCCATTGTTTCACTGGGGATTGAAGTTAGATTTACTGGCTAGCAATTACAAGGATTGCTCTTTTGCCCCTTTGCCCCTCTCCCTGTTCTAAAAAATAACAAGAGAGAGGATGGGGGAGAGGGAAGCCTCAGAGTGGTTTGTTTGTTTGTTTCCTAGTCTCTCTGTGGGTTTCTGGTGTTTGTTAGGAAAAGTGAGAACATAAACCGATCGATTCCCTTCACCTCCTCAGGACTGCATTTTCCTGGGACAACACAAACACCCAATTGCCCTGTGAACTGTCCCATCTGATTTTATTAGGTTTGTTTACCCCTGTGCTATTGTTTATCATCATTTTTATACATATTTGCCCTTACATTGTATTTTTGTTATCAGCTGCAGCAACAAATAGGCTTTTATTAGCCTGTAAGCCTCATGCAGAGCAGCAGGAGTGGGCAGCACGCGGCATACAGTCTCCCCTCCTTGCATTACCAAGCCTTCCATGCCACAGTGGGATTCACTCCCACCGATTCCTCCTCCCCCTTCAGACTTTCCACCGGCGTGAGCACAGGCATTTGCTTTAGTTTATGACCGTTACCAAAGACTGTGTGGGACGTGCTGGGTCAGCATGTCCTGTAACTCCTCTGGATGGCAGAACTGATGTTGGGGTGTGCTGCCATCCCCAGGGGGTCCCCCTCAGCCACACAGCAGTGATGGTTGGTTTTGGCTGTGGCAAATACCTCTACCAACAGATTTCCCACCTCAAAGGTCCCCTCTTGGGGTTTATATCATCATAAGGCAGCACTGACTGGGATTGAATCTGACCCTGTGTTTATATCCAAACAGCATATAAACCTGCAGTAAAACTGCAGACAAACATAAATAACACATGCTTGCACATCCTCTGCTGTGTTGTGGTCCCAGTGATGCTGAAACTGGTGTCTGAGCACTTCAAAACCTGGTTTTAAAGAATTTGAAATGCATCTATTAAATTGCAGCCTTTGCTGAACCTGTCAAGAAGGGTTTCTGCCCCAAATTGAAACTGTCCAAATAATTATGCATGGCCATTTTAAAGTTATGCAAGGTCAGAAAATACAAACAAAACATAACAAAACAAAAGCTGGGAGATTGAATGGCCACAGGACAAAACTGTGAGCTAGGAGAGACCTTTCCTTTCAATGCCCACTTAGACACGAGTTGCACCGGGCTGAAGTGGGGGGCAACCTCCCCCTGCGCCACAGAAGTTGAGACTACAGTTTTCTAGGTGTTTTTAATCCTGACTTCATTTTAGGCTGACACCTGGGGTTAAAAAAAATGCTTCATAGAACTGGGTGGCCATGTGAAACAGTCTTTTTTATCCTCCTACCACAAAAACACGCTCTGGGGAAAAGGGGGGATAGGTGAGGTTTCGAACCCATGGCTGGCTGGGATTCAGTGCTCACATTAGTCCATGCTGCTGCCTGCACTAGCAGACAGGTGTCCCAGTACCAAAGACTCATCTCTTTTCCCCCCAAAACACTAGCCATAATAACTGTGTTGATGACAACAAGAAATACTAAGCATCCTCTGATTCATGGGTGCTATTTTGGAGTTCAGTGCGTTGATGAATTACAGGGGATGGCTGGGAGGAGGTTGTGATTCCTAGCTTTGCTGGATCTGCTTTCTGGGATACTTCAAATGGATGAGTCTCCAGAGCTGCCAGCAGCTCCTCCTTCCTTGGAGTCCCTCTTTCCACACCCCAGTCGCCAAACTGACCCTCTGACATACTCTGCAGTTCCTGGCTTTCGGTGATATTCCCCTTCGTTAGTTGAATTCTGAGTTTAGTTAATCTCTGCTCACTGGGTTGGTAAAAACTTTTTTATCTTGTGAGCTGCACTTTTTGTGATCTGTATTTTTTAATTTCCACAAGCAAGTTAGCAAGGAAATATTAAGGTTTACTGGCTATGGCTGTGAAACCAAATAAACCATGGGTGACTTTACTTATCGATGAAGCTTGAGAAATGCAAGGCCTAATTTTTCATTTAATTTTTTCATTTAAGTGAATTCTGAAAGGGTTTCGCAGAAAGTCTAAAAAAAATTATCCCTCTCTCTACCCAAAAACACATCTTCAGAGAAAATTATCTTGAAATACAGAAAACAGTCAAATCATTTAGGACCTGTGGGTTTAACTTCCACTGAGCATAACAACCATTTTGTAAGCTGAAGGCATTCTGGAGCCAGTGTAAACCAAAACCACCAGGATGTTGAAAATCAAAGTTCCAAGCCAGAGTGCAAACTGCCTCCCTGTGTACCTACTGCAGCACAAACAATACCTTGCACTGGGAAAACATCAGTCTCCCTCTGTCCAAGGAAGCCTGGAAGACGTAGTGGCAGCACCACATGAAAAGGGTGGAGTTTGAGCCATAGCTCTGCCATTACCTCCCTGCCTCTCGTGGAAGGCAGGTCTCCGGCCAAGATTTACAATACTCTGTGTTCTCCTGGTGTAATTTAATGAATAACTTTTCAGGAAGGCTGCCAGCAACCACCTCTCTCTCCCTTTCCCATTTTACTGATTCATCCTTGGCCTTGTACTGGTTTGTCCCACCATGCAGGAGGTGAAATGGGTAAGGGAGCTGAATCCCTGGGAAAAACACTGTTTATTCTTATATTTCCTATTTGTTTGTAAATGTTATATTTTCTGGGTGGGTTGTTTTTGGTTTGGGTTTGGGGTTTTTTTCCCAGGGGATCAGGTCCACCATCCAGCATACTGCACATCCAGGACAATACTACAGGAGGGGGACTGGAGGAACAAGCTGCTGGCAAGGGCCAGAAATGGCACAGAGCAGCTAAAGCATCTTCTGGCCCATCAAGTGCCAGATCACAGCTTTAGTTCATTCGGTGACCCACTGCCTGCTATGGTTATGATATATATATATTTATCAGCGTGTCTGCAACCACCAATTCTCTGCCTAACTATCCCTAATTTACACCAAAGCAATGTAAATGCAGCATGCCTGTGGAATGGTGCTTTTTCAACTTGCTTTGCACACCTGTGAATACAAGGTAGAAGGCAGCAGAAAATTAGGAACAGAATAGCTAAGGATGTTATAAACACTGTCTGTGAGGTTAATTTAAATTTCGCTTATGTTTCTCTAGAGCCATTACTGAGAGGTTGCTTTGCGTTCTTAGAAACCGGAGTGAGGGGATCCAAGTAAATTGACACTGTTACCAGAACAACAAAAGAAATCCCTGTAGGCCATTTAGAAGCTGTTGGAGTCAGGCTTCCCAAATAATATTAGTTGCATTCTTCCCTGCTACTGTGTTAAAGCATGCACGCATAGATATAACTAGTAATAAGAGAAGACAAGAAGTCGCATGTGCTGCATATTCTTCTTTCTCTTCTCCCTCTTCGTTTGCCACTCAGGGTACTTATATCTGCCTGCTGCTCTGGTATTACTCCTTTCAAAGGAATAATTGCAGAGAACGGACTTCACTCTGGTTTATTGGCAGCTTAAGGCACTCAAGCACTGCAAGGATTAAGTCTTATATCTTGAGGGACACCTTTCTTTTTCATGTTCTTGGGAAAGCTAGCGGTTATTAGAGATGTATGAGCAGGTGTGTGACCAGCTTAAATATGGAAGATTTTTCTGAATGACTCGGTGTTTATTTTATAAGTTTTGACTTTCATTTAACTTGCCCTCGAATCCTTTTGCTTCCATATACTCTAAGAAAGGTGCAAGATTCTCTAAATGTCACCTTAATCCATCATCTCCTCCCCATGCTCTGCTCCTTGGACACAGAACTGCCTATCACTGCAGAACATAACGGTCAAATGCTCCTTATTATACCACAGTTTAAAATGCATTTTCCAATTACACGAGTATATAGCATTTTCTAAACAAATAGACTAATTTTGTGTACGTAGGCAGCTTTTTAATAGGATGCTACAACTGAAAATTACTATACAATTCCTAAGGCCCAGTATCACAAACATGTTATTAATCTCCTAGTGAAAACATGTGAGCTGCTCCATGCTTCACTGCAGAAACCCCTTTCTTTTTTCTTTTCTCTTTTTTACTTTTTAACTTTTTTACAAAGTGCAGGTAGCAGATTGTTTTGGCCTATTGGAAACAATTAAATCAAAGTCCGTTGGGCTTTCTACAGCTGTATTTAATAGAGAAGGGCAGACTCCTTCCTGCTGGTTAAATTGGTTGCTGTGATGCACAGCTATTTTTATTTTTGTGTGAAAGAGAGGTTTTGAAGCCTTGAAAATAAATGATGGACTTGGCAGAGGAAAAGAAATACTTGGCTAGAAGTCAGCACCAATGTAGTGCCCTGTATTTACTTTGTGGTGTGTATCTAATTTTCTATTTTGATTCAGGAATTTACCCTGATAGATTAATCTATGTTTAGTGAGAGCAGCAACTCATGCTACCTGTTTCAACAGTGAATTTGCATTAAATAAGATGGGTAAGAGGAAAGCTGAATACCCCATTTGCACATTAAAAGCTGATCATTAATCCTATATTTTAACTCTACAACTGTCAGGAGCTATTATTTCCCAAAGAGCCTGACAGTTCAAGGGATAAACTGGAGTGGGTCCCATTATAAAGGTCTATGAATAGACGTCAGAATAGTTTGCGCATCAAACCCCAAAGGCTATTAAATGTGATGCTTTAAGAATCAATTTGTAGCTAAATTAAAGCGAAGGGATGTGAATCCTAGGACAGATCTTAATAAAGCAGAAAACGTAACATATAGTGAGGCATTTTAAATACAATTAGGCAGATGTAAAGATTTTTAAAAGTATGCATTATTAAGCATTAAAAAAAAATTGATTTTCAGCCTAATGCTTGGAAAACTGTGCCACAGTAAAGAGATCAAACAGGGAGAGGTGCTGAAATGCTGCTTTCAAAATTATGTTTTCAAGTGACTTTGGAACAGATCAATAGAGAGCTGATAGCTTACGAGCCTCTGAGACAAGTCAACAAACGCAATGCAAGAAAAGAGGACCAAAGAGCTGTCTTTGTACAAAAAAAATTAGTTTCTAACAGGACATCCTGCTGAGTTTTATCTGAGTTCATTAGGCTTGAAGACTGAGATCTGCTAATTCCACGTGAAAAGTTCCAGACATTTGCAAAACCAAATCAAACGTGATGCTGCACTTAAGCTTGTTAAGAAGTCGAAGTTAACACTAAAACCTTCTTAAATGGGCTCTCACAAAGCAAGGCTGTACAAGCAGCACCATCCTTACACTTTCAGCAAGCCAAAAGAAATCATGTAAGCTCTATGCAGTTCGTGTGAGGCTTTTTTAGCACCATAGTAGACTGGCCGTCCAAAAAATAAATGTTGGGAAAAGATCATGATTCTCCAATATGTTACTTCTGTTTCACCTCACGGGGTCTCAAATGAAGTCAGGGATTCAGGCCCAACATACAGAATCACAAGGACAGGAGTGCAGAAAGACTGACAACCTCACTGTACCAGGAACAATTTTGTTCTCTCTCATTTATTTCTACAATTTCTTTCTTTTAAGTCATTTATATCCCAGAGTCCTCGAAACAGCATGTGCCTTAAAAATGATACGTCCTCCTCTGTGCTCAGAAAGTTAATAGTTGTTTATTATTCAAAGTAGACTACTGAAAAAAGTTCTCATAAAAATAAAATCACAGTTCATTTCCATAGCTGAAAATGGAGCTCCTTGCTTACTGCAGCTGGAAGAAGTGAAGACAAGGAGAAGTTTATCATAGACAGTTCTCCCTGGTTGTTTTGTTTAGAGCTGGCTGAGACATGAATGGAAATTCCAGAAAGCCCCTCACTTTATACTCCACTGGTTATCATGGATTTTAATATTCGGGGGGGATAGCTGAAAGCTCTGTGCTGTGGATTGACCATGATTTCTAGTAAATCACTGACTATGATAACTTCAGTTTAACTGTTCCTGCCTTTTTTATATTGTCAAATGCAATTAACTATTACCCACTTCATGGTCCACCATTATTTGATTATTTTGAACTAGAGGCAAGCTGCCTAAAGGCATGTGTGTGAATGTATAATACACATTAAAGGAACTAGGTTCTTTTTTATTTTCTTAAGTTGTGTAGACAAAATAATAAAGTGTCAATACTGAGGATGTCCACTCAGCCCCTTACACATGTGCTTTATGGTATCATCTTTACTTGCACACCTACCCGCTAATTTTATTGCAAAGCATCATTTAAGTTTCAGGAATTAGGAGCAATTCTGTATTTTGCTACCTTCAAAGCAGTTTGTTATCCCATGCCTTATTTACCGTATGCTATTCAAGTACTTCTCTCAAAAAGGAATAATTAAATTCCTCATGAGATTTTCTGTGGTGACCAGTTCTGCACTATTTGAAAGCTGCATGAACATAAATTAGTACATGTCCCTCTTAGCAGTTGCTTTTGGAACTCATCCCAACCTTACTGCTTTGAGTTCTTAGTACAGTGAAATTTTGGCTTTGGCCCTGTAATCTATCCTAGAATAATATATTCGAGCATGGAATAGTGAGGACACTAGTCTGAAACTGAGGACATGGCATATGTGGTTCAGTCAGCGCTACCAGCTGTGAGAAACCTGAGCATCTTCAGTTACAGCAGAATCTTCTTAGAATTTAGCAACTCCAACTGAAGAGATAGTGATAGAGCATGTGCAAACTGTGATTTTTCACAGACTTACAACACAGCCAAGTGTATAACAAGAATAGCAAAAGGCAAAGCCCTAGCACAGCGTGCCTCTTCAGATTTTTCAGACTTTGGCTTCAAATTGTGGAGGTGCTAGAACAATTCCCAGAGAACATCCAGAATGTTCAATGATGGGCAAACCCACCCGGTTTATGTTAACCTCACTCTCAGAAACAGCTAAGCAGTTTTGGCTGAAATTTTCACTAGAATTTGAGCTTGAATCAGGCGCTGCATGCAAATGACAGCAGAAATGGCTAAACTCTGATGAAATCTAGCTGTCGAGGAAGACAGGCTTATAAAGGTAGAGAGCCAGGCAATTTTCCTTTTCATGCTGTGCATATACACAAATGTAATGATCTCATTACACCTAATGCTGTGCATGTGATACAAACATGTATGTGCCACATGGGTGCAAATGTGTTGTGCAAATACACACGACGATCAAACAATTTGTCATGTTCAAGAATATCACCCATAGACAGTCACCGTGTGTAATTCAGGATCAGTTATGTAAGCACACACGCCTGCTGCTCATGAGCCACTCAGCAGCAACACTACTACCTCTGACTGCAGTAAGAACAGGACAGTCAGGATTATAATCTCATTAAAGGAGAATAGATTCAGAAATCACGTCCTACTTTTGTTAAATGCTGCACTGGTAGGTTACATGGATTGCTTATCATTTGAAACAATAGTTGTGCATCTGGCTTGCAAAAATGATTTGATTCACTTGAGAAATTCTAAATATTACCACTAACAGAGCTTTCTTCTTTGGGCCTGTAAATCCAGGTATATCTATAAAAAGAGGGGAATAAAAGGTTTCTGTTTATCATCTGCACCGAAGTTGTTCTTCTCTTATATTGGAGAGAGCCAAGCGTAATCATCACGAGAGGAAACGACCGAGTTCGGCAGCAGCCTCAGCCGGAAAGCTGACTGCCAGGTGCGTGGAGTGTAAGGATATCTGTGCTAGCTGTGTACGCACCAAGGGTTTGATTTGCATCAGAACACTGCTGAGCTGGAGGGAAACGAATGAAAGAGAGGATAGGTAGGCACCTACCTCACCACCACGTCTCTGCCAGCTGAAAAGGTTTGGGTTTCACTGCAGAAACACAAATACAGCATGAAGCTAAATAATTAAAGCCTGGCATTATGGGCCAAAGTAATTTCTTGTTATAGGGAGAGTCATTTTTTTTGTGTGTGTGTGTGTGTGTGTGTAACAGACAAAGCTTATTTTGAAAGATCTTAAATGCATTCCTAAGAGAAAACATAATCTCTCCTAGCATTTGCAAAACTTATATTACCCCAGGAAAAAAAAAATAGCCGACACCACTGAGCACATAGGCTTATCTGCAACCTAATACTGTTATTGTAAGGGTTTGTATAGCTCACTTCCTGCCTTTAGGCTTGCACAACAGGATATTTAAATTACAAAGACAATGAAGAAACAAGGCAAAATGCTCTTGATATTAAAAATATTCTAGCTGCTTTACTGCTCTAATTCCCCATGAAGTGACTCGCAGGATTAATGAGTAAGCACAAGGTCACTCCTAGAGTGGCGCTGGCTAAACAAACTGCAGGCAAATTAAAGGCAGCCAGCAGGCAGGTTCAGGCTTTAGCAGCTGTCCCACTATGCTGTGAAAAACATATAACTTTCTATTATAACGGCAACCACTACCCCTTACTACTGTTAGCAGTCTGTCACTGTTTCCATTGTTAACTTGGTCTTTGGGGTTTAATATCTCATCTGTATCAAGTTGCGTCAGGTTGAAACTTGGCACACAGGTGTGTCTGGATGGTACTCTTTTACTTTTTTCCTTTTTAATTACAAAATTAAATTGTATCAGTTACAGCTGAGTAATTTTTTTTTTTCCCTTTACTTTCAGGCATTTTTTATTCACTTCCCAAAATCTGAATGCAAACAGAAGTTTAACTTTTCTCTGAAAGAGCCCCTAAGTATAATTGAATCTTTTGGTTCCTATTCAGTTTGTATTGACAGGGCTATTTTTATCCTAGAGGTCTTTATCTGAGTGGGCACTTCTCGGTTTACACTTTCCTGATCTATCTACCACCTTGGATTACTGAGAGAAACTGAATTAACCCATACTGGATTGCCGTTAGACCCTGTTTGTTTCTCTTTGGCTTGTCTTTGGGGGAGACTTTCTGTTCTATTCAGTGCATTTATTCTCTTTTAGCTGCGTAACCACCTCTCTCTGATTGCACAGCGAACTCAAGGAAGGTGCAAAAAAGTTTCAGCGGAGATTGCAGAACAGATATAACCCTTCTTATGTGCTGTGTTAGGTAAACATGCCAAAACACAATTCCAAACACAGGTACTATGTATGAGGACTTGTGCCATGGTTTGCTCTGCCAGGGTCAGAAAAGGTGTCAGAGTTTCATTATGGCAGCACAATACTGACATATTTTGCAGCTACAAAAAATGAGGCTCAGAGAGAAAAACTGGCTTATGTGGCCAGTGAGTGGAGTATCCCCCCTAAACCCAGTATATATGGCAGCACAGCGCCCTGCACACAGGGGAGAGATGTGCTATTCCTGCATCCCATGCTGCGGTAGGCTGCAGGCAACACTCGGGTAAAGTGAATATGGCACATTCCGTGCCACAGGCAGGTAGGTGCAGATGCAGCCATGGCCAGCCAGTAACCACCTGGGATCCAGTTCAGCCACGTCAGCTCTGCCGGGCAGTGTGATCCTTCCTCTCTCCTCATTCATCTGCTTGGCAGTGGGCTCTTTGACCAAGCCTGCCCCTGCACTGGGACCCAAGCTGCAAGGCGTGAAAACAGGACAAGTCTCACAAACCCTTGGTAAAGACTGAGTATATACTCATGAGTACCTTGAGTGAAATTCAACCTCGATTAATAGTTGGAGTTCTAAGCACATGTTGCATTAGCAGTGACAAAGATGTGTTAGTATGTGGATGAATGTAACTTATTCATTGGTTTTTAGGCCCAAAATGCAGGGAGTGGAGTACTCTACAATGGCTTTCATGGTTACATTCTTCCATTCATATCTCTGATTATGTTAAATCAGGGACCGTACCGGCAGGACAAGGGGTAATGTGTTTAAACTTAAACAGGAGAAATTCAAGTTAAGTATAAGGAAGAAGTTCTTTACTAGGAGGGTGCTGAGGCACTGGTACAGGTTGCCCAGAGAAGCTCTGGCTGCCCCATCCCTGGCAGTGTTCAAGGCCAGGTTGGATGGGACTTCGAGCAACGTGGTCTAGTGGAAGGTGTCGTTGCCCATGGCAGGGGGGTCGGAACTAGATGATCTTAAGGTCCTTTCCAACCCAAACCATTCTATGATTCTATGATTCTAAGTTTTACATTTAAACTCACAGAATTTCCCATTAACTGTACATCTGAGAGAGCTGCTGAATGCACTTATGGGAGTTCAGATAAGCAGAAACTTTATGTCATACAAACAAGTCACACATCCCCTTGCTTTTGATAAAGCAGGACAGTAGGATTATATGTGTGGTAAGCAAACGGCATTAGGTGAAGTAATGCCTTTTTGGACATTTTCCATTTTGCATTTGGAAGTCAGGAGGATCTGGATTTTTTTGAACTATGGCGGGAAATGATTAAATAAGAATACTGCTGTCAGTTTCTTGTGTGCAAATCTTACAGGGCCTGGAAATCACCAGTGAACTTCGGACAGAATTTTACCCTTAACATGGACGAAACACAATTGGTTGTCAAGGAGAGGCAAACACTTGGCTATTAACCAAGCGAATACTTCCTTTTAAAAATGTTCTAGTGAGCAAGTGAAAAATGAGGTCATTCATGCAAATATCCCATTCACCAGCACTTTTTTTAACAACCAGATTATGGCTACTATGCCTGCCCTACAGCAGAGTGGTGCAGACTCCGGGTAGAAAACTCCTGAAAATAAAGCTAATGGTGGTTCATAGTCCTTGCAGAAGCACTTGTGAATGAAATGGGGAGTGTGCTGAGGTAGTGTGAATGCTCTGCCACATTGCCTCCTGCAAGAGGCAGAGGTGGGAACAGAGCAGGCTGCAGGAGCAGATGCTGAGCCAGGCGGTGGGCAGGGGTCTGCAAAACTGGACAGCTTTATCCTGGATCCCACAGCAGAGCTGCTCCCCACCTCTGTCTGAGAACTCACCTGGTTCTCACAGCTGAAGGCAGCGGAGGGAGCTTGGGTTCACATTCAGCTGTTTCACACCAACTTCCAGTCACCGACCTTGCACAGACCCGGCACTGGGATTGCCATAATGGTGTTTGGGCTTACACAGCAAGAGAACGCTGCCAGAGGCCTCCTGGCCTCTCTTCACCATCCCTTGACCCCTTCTTCCCATTTATGCCTCATGCTGTCTCTCCTGTGGACTGCAGAAGTAAAGATGCAGTTCTACATAGCAGAGCCTTCAGAGAGTTCAGCACCAAATGGTAAAACAAACACTCTTTAATTCTGTAAAACAAGCAAACAAACAAACAAGCAAGCAAACAAACAAGCAAACAAACAATCAATCAATCAAACAAACAAACATACAAACAGGAACTTTAGCTTCAGTGACTACGTGGGCACTCCAGAGTTGCCAGTACACACTCATGCGCATCCTTCTTCTCTGGAGAGACAAAACACTAGCTTAGACAGTACCGACACTATCATCCTGTGAGCATTTTTGGCAGTGTTGTTGCCACACTTATTTTGCAGTGTATTATGTTTATTACACCAAGGCCCACCAAAGAAATAGGATCCTGGACTCCTCATTCAGTGGAGATATTTGGCATGAAATATTCTAATGTCTTAGGGAAAAATATGTGAGATATTATATGGCAGCATACTTCATAACAATAAAAGTATGACTAGTGGTACAGCTTGTATTATGAGAACATTGTCGTACTGGTCATGTGAAGAGCAGATCTACCACATTTGATTTTATTAAGCGTAACCCTTTTATTACATAAAGCCTCTAGGAATGAACAGCGTGCTTGCACCATTGATATTAATGGGATATTTTGCAATAAAAACAGTACTTGGGAATCTTTTGCACAGCAGAAGTAATCTAAGAGTTGCTGGCATATGTGGTAACTGCTTTACTGAGTGAGTACATCTCTGCTTTTGTCAGAGAAGCAAATGAAAATGTAAATAGAAGGAAAAAAAAGCCCAGATGAGGTATTGCTCCACAAAAAACATTCAAAATGAAGAAATATCTCCCAGCCTGTTCATCTCTTTAGGAAGCAAGATGAGTGTTTTAGCATAAAAGTGCTGCTTATTCCCAAACAAGGCACCCACACAGGGAGCTGCTTTAGTTTGGTTATTCTGCGAACAATTCCGATAGCAAAAGCTATGCCAGCCGGCTTCCTCGCAGAGGCGGGGGGAGGAGGTCTTCTCCTACATTAGGAGCCTTTTGTTGGCCTGATATGGCTATATTCCCCACCATTTTTTGGTTTCCGGGATAAAATAGAAATCCAAATAGCCCTTTCTGTCTACTTGAAAGTTTGTTCTGATTTGAACAGAATTTGTGTACTTACCGGACAATTGAATAGTGTAGTTTAACACTCGGCCTTTTCTGTGCTCGTTTTAAAACGCAGGGAAGGGGGAAGGAGGGAGGGAAGCAAAGGGGATTATACTGTATGAAACAGAGAAGTAAAAGTGCATGCATATGACTAAAATATCTTCAAATCCTCGCCACAGAAGTTTCTTAAAACCTTGCCGTCTCTAAGTAAGGCCTTTGTTGACATGAGTGCCTCACTTGTTACTGAATGCTCTGGGTTTATTAGCTTTGGAGTTTAACAGGGGAAAAAGGCAAATGCCTCACAGAGTCTGCACACTGGGCCGACTTCCCTAACTCACTTCTGTCTTTTGAACCCAATGGAAGCAACAAACTAGAAGCCTTCTGCTTTTTTCTTTTTTTTCTTTTCTCTTTTTTTCTTTTCTTTTTTTTTTTTTTTGTAAAAAGTTAGGATAATTTTATGCCACTAATTTTATGCTAATGATCCCAGGCATTTGTTTCAGCCTCTTTCTTTCACTAGAACGAATTCATTTGGTTGATTTGTGGATCCAAATGTGGAAAAAGGAGGCATGAATTTTGCGTGATTAATGGGGAAATTAGAAAAGTAGCCAATTTCGCATAAAATTATACTGGGAAGAAAAATGGTCTATCAGCAATGAAAGAAATAGTGGGAAGTTTTTGGAAGAGTTCCCGTTCTCAAAATAATTTTCTCCAGAATTGTGCATCTTTATTACGACTTACACTGTTGCAAACTACTGCATCTTCGTATGCAATCATTGTACGTTTACTCATTTTTAATCTATGCCAGTTCAGAAATACAGGCAGGAACACACAGTTTTGGGTGTAGCAGATATACAGCAACATCTCAGCTATCCACCCTGACCTAGTATTTAGTTACTTAACATTAAGAGGTGGGCAGTAGTATGCTAGAAAGAGGCTAATGCCAAACATTTCTGATTTGAGTAAGATCCAGAGGGTGGAAAAAAGGTTTGGGAGCTTCTGAATCCCAAGTTTTTGTCTGGCTCACTGAGAGGTTAGAAGGCACTGGCAAACTTTTTCTCCAGCTTATGAACAATTCTGTGCGGATGGACCTCAGTACAGGTTGCAACATCTCTGCAGTGAGGTAAAAATCTGGGATTTAGGCTCAAAAGCATCTCTATTTTTTATCTGCAAGTTCTCATGTGCTTTCAGCAAAATAAATATCTGATGCTGGTTAAATTTTTTCTGTTTTTTTTTTCTGCTGCTCACCATTGCAGATCCACATCCTAGTGCTTACGACGTATTATGTTACAGCCAACAAACTAACTTCCTCTTAAACATGTTACTTCTACTCTGTTGCTTGTGATATTGATGGCTATTTTGACCTTTGGAATTCTCTAATTACTGGTGCCTTAAAATAGTACACATCAGGTAAAATATTCTCTTTTTGAAGTTCCTTTTTCTTCACATGCCTGAGCTGAAAGACCGTATAAACCAAGATTATTCAAACACTTAGACCACTGCCCAGAATGTCAAGGGAAATTTTGTTAGAGAGAACAAGTGGCTGTTTTGTTCCACTTTTACTTTTGAGACATGTTTTACTGAGCAAAAGATAGTAAGCACATCGCTCTACTTGCCCTGCTGTCATAGGAATCATTTAAAGCCTTCCCCTTACTAAACTCCAGAAATTAACACTTGCGAAACTAATTTTTCTGTATTCCTTTATTTCAAGTCTGTTGTGAAACGTGACCAAATAACACATTGCTTTAGAGCTAGCAGCCAGTTCCCCCAGTTTTATCAAGCGCCGCATTTGCTGTATCATCAGAGGTCATTTTTAGCTATTGTACCTCTTTGTCTGGTCCAGTTAGAAAAGCGCACAAGCACTCCAGTACTATCAGTTATGCTTGGAGGAACATAAGAAGGGCGAGGGGGAGGGGAGGCGACACAAACTCAGAAATAGCCTGTTTCTTTGCTTCGGGAGAGCGCAGCCTGCTAACAGCCAGGTCCAGCCTGCCAGAAAATGGGAGTCCTGCAGTATTACAGTTGGTAGACAGCATGGCCACAGAAATATGCCCTGCCAGAGATCTCCTAAAAATAAATAAATAAATAAATAAATTAATTAAATAATCTCTCAAAAGTGGCATCCTTACTGAATTTGTCTCCCTTGAAATTAATTCTACATTGTGGCCTAGTTCTTTCTTATTTCTGAACCTATGATGGGCCACATCTGTGGAAGTCTGTATCAGCTATTCTGAAACCAGCTGCTGCCGAGATTCTTTCAGTTAAACTGAAATTAGGAACAGGTTTGTGGGCTCCCTACCTGCTGTGAAGCCGTGATGTAGTTTATAAAATTACATATGGGTGAGAAAATCTGACTGCCAGGGCTGGAAAAGTTGGTACTATATACAGCCTTTAACATGAACCTAAAATAACCACGTACACTGAGGCTGCACTCACTTACTCTGCAGTATTAACTTCTTCTGCTCTCTTCCTCAGTGTCAGTGTAAAAACTATGTTGAATAACTCGATTTAAAAAAAAAAAAAAGGTGGGTTTGAGAGGATCAAAGCACAAAAATCAAAATCAGGCCATATCCTAGCAACTGTGTTGATGGTAGGGGCAAATATGAAAGACATTAAAAATGTTGATTCTTCAAGAAAGGACTCTGGATTATTTCTGCCATAAGGAAAAGCTCGTTACATGCCATAAATGAGATGATGGAGACAACCACTGATCATCTTTTATCATTAAAGCAATTCCATTAATAGCAAGGGGACAACTTGTGTGAGTAGAAGGTAAAGAGGATGTGACCACATCCTGACACCCCATGCAATTTGTCATCATATATGCCCAGGTCGCTTATTGTGGTTACACATTAATAGACTCATCAGATCCCGAAATACGTGCAGCTCTCTGAATGGAAAAGTATTTTCAAATCCGTTTCCTAGATTTATGCCTGACTCAATTAAGGGGGCACAAGAGCTTGACCTCAGTCCACACAGACCCAGAGTACACCAGTGTGCAAAACTTCGCTGGGTGGTGGTGTGTTTTCATAGAGCAAACTTGGGAAGCAGCTGGACACCGCGCAGCTACTGAGGCACGATTAAAGAAGAGACAAAGATTTCTGTGGCGTGCGAGAAGTTGATCTGTTTTATCCAAGAGTATATGCTGGGTATTGATTGAAACCATTTTGTTCGAGTGAAATTTGTGCCACCCACATAAACTCTGAAGGCACACCAGTATTAGAATGGCCTGTTTTAATTTGAGTCAGAAATGTTAGTTTCTTGTTAAAAAGCATCCCTGGGAATGTTTCTGTGCAGTGATCTGCAGATGTACATGGGCATTAGAGCCGTGTGCGCCTTCCAGTCTGTAGCTTCTGCACATGCTCTTTGTACTTCCAAGTACACCAAGAAAGAGGCTGGCTTTGAATGTAGAGACTCATAGAGGATTATTTGTCGTCAGGCTTTGAGTAGTTTTTTTTTTCCCTCTGACCCAAGCACACTTTGAAAGCAAACTCTCTGGTTTAGATTAAAACAGATATATACTGGTTTATTGGCAGAACTGGAGAACTAACTATAAAGCTAGGGTCTGTGTTTAGAAAGGGTTGTTGAGAGACAGATATGATGGGAGACGCCAAGGAAAATGCTAGTCTGAGTCTTGAGATGGAGAGACAGATTCCTTAAAAAAATCAAGAGCCGCAAACCATCCTGGGTTAGCACTATTTAGGCACATTCTCTAAATTTCAGACAGATTCATAACAACAAAAAGTATTCACCAGCACAAAACCTGAGTAACTCAGAGCAAGCATACAGCCAAAACTGAAGCAACCAGCTCCTCCAGATTACATTTCACTGAATATATCTCTGTGGATATGACACGTATACACACGCACACACACACATGTATGCACAATGTGATCCAAACTTGGCTTGTTTGCCTGCCTTGAAGTATTTATACATGCTTTCAGCTTTGCTTTTAGAGAGATGGCCTTTTTTCCTCACTGTTCCATGCTGGGGTTTCTCGGGAACCTTTTCTTATCTAAACTTCCACCGATCATTCCTAAGGCTAAGTTATGCAGACAAGTCATCGCAGAGATTTTCATCAAAATGCCATTTTCCTTAACTTGAGAAAGCCTGGTCCCAAATGCTGAACAAATAATTTATTAGATCATAGCAAAAGTAAATAAATGTTTTCCTGCTCCAAGTATTTCATTAGCCAGAATTATTATACATGCGAGTCTATAAATAGCAAACCACATATCGAGCCATTAATATCGCTGACATTCTCATACAAAATACTGTAATTTAAAGAATTTGAATTGGGAAGACATCTCCTGGAAGATTTCTGGCAAAGATGAAATGGGTAAACAGTGTCTGCAAACAGATTAATCACCCGTGGTAATGGTACGTTACTGATGTCTTGAAATTAGGTGTATCTTCTCTACCTGAAACTTCTAACGACACCAACGATGTTATGCAAATGTATTTTGCATATCCTTTGAGTCTATAAATTCTTATCCTGTTCTGGGTTTGCTATTGAAACCCAGAAGTGCTGGACTCAGTAGAAGAAATGTGAGAAAATCTCCTATTTAAAATTACATGGACAGAGGAACTCTGCTAGTGACTTTCCGTGAAATTAATATACCACTTGATTGTTTTTAAAGTCTCTGCATCTTCTGAATTTTTAATTGCCTTTCCATTAAAGTGGAATACCCCTCACTTACTGGGCTTGAAATGGCTTCTCCAGTCCTTTCACCCCCATAGCCTCTGCATCCTATGTTTTTTTACAGGAACGAGGAGTGCAAGAGCAGGCCCTACAGAAGCAAATGTGGAAAATATTAAGCATTTCAAGCATTACTCTATCAAACAGTAGAGCAAGCGCTGTGTTGTGTATTCTCATGTTTTACTGTCTAAGGAAAAGAACCTATACAGACTATGAGGGAAAAGGAGTAGGTTGTAAAAATCACATTTTTTAGGTAGAGGAGTTGGGAAATCTCCTGCACCTTTCATTGCCCTGACTTGTCAATTTTTGCCATATGGAAATTATTAGCTTAATACTGTAGTTCTAAATACTGCCCAGGAATGCTGATTTATAAGGGATTTCTTACTCTTTGTGTAAAGAAATGCTAAACTACTATGCACACTGTGATTAGACAATCTACACTCTTGCTGCAGGGCATGCGCCTGGGGTGAATTCTTCAAGCCCGGGTAGGCGGCATCTGCTCGAGTCCATTCGCAGGTAAATCGGTCGTCAGGGAACTCGGAATTCCCACAAAACGCTGCAAGTAACTGGGAACACAATGTGGCCCACGATCGAAAAAGAGTGCAGGGAAGATGCTGATGCAGAAGGAACAAAATCCAGACATTCCAGATAGATTATTTACTATTGAGGCGTGTAAAAGCCCTATCTTGGCATAATGAGCTGCCTTTGAAGGACAGGCAAAGTGCATTTTTTAAAGCGCGTCCCCTCTCTGTTTTGACCAGCTGCTCTGCACGTCCGATATTTTTCTTTCCCTGTGAATTAGAATTAAATTTGATTGTCCCAAATACATCCCACTCAGGCATTCATGCTGAAAGCAGCAACAATTGTCACTGACCTTTAACACGCCTGCTATTCAAATTAGTGCAGATCATTAATCACACATAGCTTACATTTTATGATTCGTGTATCCTTCAT
>NW_009920272.1:10830-19824 GCF_000696875.1 Nestor notabilis | reverse complement strand
GCACTTGTCTTGGTTAAACTTCATGAGACTGACACCAGCCCACCTCACAAGTGTGCCAAGGTCCCTCTGGATGGCATCCCTTCCCTCCAGCGTATTAACCGAGCTACGCAGCTTGGTGTTGTTGGAAAACTTGCTGAGGGAGCACTCAATTCCATTGTCCATGTCACCGACAAAGATGTTGAACTGTTGGTGAGCACGAGGTCAAGCATGGCACCTCTCCTTGTTGGTTCATCTATTACTTGCAAGAGGAATTTGTCTTCCACACAATCGAGGAACCTCCTGGATTGCTTGTGCCGGGCTGTCCCGCCCCTCCAACAGATATCAGGACGGTTGAAGTCCCCCATGCTGACAAGGGCTGAAGCTGGCATAGAATTAAAATGTAAGAAGTAAAAAAAACCCAACAACCAAGCAAAGAAAACCAGTTTCCTTTGTTATTATATAATCCATAAGAGTCATGCTCTTTACAGTCACTCTTCGATACACATAAACCAGGAAACTTCTAAAATACTGAAATGCTTAAGGCCTACCCTGAACTTTTCAACTCCTGTGCATGTTTCTTTGATGAGGCTGTGCATCTGCTGCTGAGCTTCAGCCAGAGCATCCCTGTCCTTCCAACCGTCAGACAGCTCAGGTACATCTGACTGGGAACTGCTTTGAACCAGTACTTTTTGCAAATTATTTTTTTTATCACTGGGCATTTCTCCCTGCAAATCCTGCTTTATCCAATGCATGTAGAAATTCTCCACTGACATTCACACACATACATACCCTTGAGCTTTTTAACCTAATCAGCAGGATCTTTCATTTGCACAGATTTAAGGTATAAAAATAATCAAATTAAACCCAAACCAAAACAAACAAGAATGCAATAACATTCCTCAAAAACAAAACAAAACAACAACAGCAACAACAAAAACACAAACAAAACCAAAAACCAAACCAAAACAGGTAAAATGGAAATATTTTGGTAATGACAAGCAAAGTAAATATTTTTCAAATAGTAGCTATGGCTACAAAGACAAGTGACAAGCTCAGATGACATCTAAAACCAGAGGACCTCATCTGCACAGCTTGCAGTTACTGATATTACCATGTTCACAACTCTCTTGTTACTCTTAGCACTTACCTAATATGTTCAATGTTGTCTTCTAAGTTATTCTTCATATGAGTACTCTTAGGAAAATCCTATAATCAGACATATGAATCAAATGTTTTTTGTTGGTCTTACAGTAAGCCCATGGAGTCTGATAATTACAGGGGTTTTTAAAATAATTGAATCTTTACATTATTCAAAATTTTATATAAATACTAAAAATTTGGGCAATATTTTTGCAATTTCTGAGAGCTAAATACTCCTTTGGTAAGAAAAAAAATGTGCTTAAAAATGTGGCATAATAATATAAAAGCTGAAATCCACTGTAAATTGGACTTATTATAGGCAAAGGGGCAGAGCATGGGTCTCAAAACAGAAACAGCACATGCATAGACAAAAACAGCTGTAGTTTATTCCTTCACTGAACTCACAAAGTTTCACACTTAACCACACCATGCTGCACCATCCTGTGCTTCCATTAAGGTATTTAATTTCAGGGACATTTCGTAAAAACAGATGGTAAATCAAGGAGTATTTTATGACAGTGGCTTTCAAGTAAGTGATGGTCTCTAGTTTTCCAGGAGGCCCACACAACTACTTCTGTCACAACAGTGAATCATCTGTCATTCAGCAAGCAGTGACGCTCACTGTTTATTGTAGCCTGCAACTGGTCTAGAGTTTCCAGCATATTTTCTAACCCTCTGCAGTAAAACAAGACAAAACAAAACAACAAAAAAAGCACATTTCTGTACAGCTGCTCCTTATAGTTTTTGAGTAAATCTAACCACGAACAAACTTGCTAACGTGCTAAATAAGAAAGCTGAAATAAAGGGTATAGCAAAACTGTTAACTGCACAATGAACTAGATATTAGAAATGGGTAAACTGAAGGGAATAGGACTATCTTTTGATTACTAATTTTAGAATATATGTTTTGAGTTTAAAATCTTTAATTCCTATATCTGTAAAAGATGTCTCCATCTAGTAAGTAAATAATAAAAATGTACTTGAAAAAAATACCAAAGTCCATGTAAATTTAAATGAAATTACTGCTCTGGTTGTATTAAAGCAAGGTTATTTTCATCTAATTTTCTTGAGATTGACTGGCTTACTTTTAAGCAATCTGTGCTGCAGACATGACAGGAAAAGTAAGGAGTTGGCACTGTGAGAGGTAAAAAAAACCCTACAGTTTTAAAATGATAATATATATTTAGTCTTCTGTAGGAATACATAAAGGGACTGTATAACTTAAAAATAATTTTTCAAAGAGAAAATAAAGCAAAACAAAAAGCAAATAAAAGGATAGATTGAGAACATGCTGTCATTCCCAACTAAATACGAAACTGACTTGGCTTCCTGTTACAAAGATCTACATATGTAATTTAATTGGTCTTTCATGAGTACTTGCACAAAATTAGGCACAATCTTTGAAATCATTAAGCTGTTCCACCCATTTATTTTTTCTTACTCTTTTTTTTTTTTCTGTTTATTCTTTTTACACAAGAACAAGAAAGTGGAGAGAATGAATTAATCAAAATGAAAAAATTAAATTTGAAAACAGAATAAAATTTACTGTGAAAAAAATGCAGACATACTTCTGCTAATTCCTATTGTCTGTCGCTCCTCTTCATACTCTTTTTCTATCTTGGTTTTGTGTTTTTTTGTTTTGGTTTGGTTTTTTTACAAGAGAAGCTCTACACTTTTCCTAGGAATGTACATATTCTGTTTATAGCAGCAGAACATTTTAGTATCACTTCATTAAGCATAAAAGAGTGCATTTTTAGAACATGTCTCTATGATCTAATTACGTTTCCTATTACATTAAATGGAGGCTGCTAATGTATAATATCAAACTTTGTTCCCCATGGCTTCTGACAAACAAATCACTACTGTATTCACATTCAAAATAAATCAAACACATTATTTTCAATGTTGCAGCGTTATGAATTGCCACAGTCTCCTGGTGGTCTTCAAACAATGTTAACAATGTAGCATCCAAATAATAAAGCAAAAGAAACAAATGGAATGGGTGTTTTATAGCCCAGGATAATACGTTTTACCCATCGTTTTCACATACTTGCTTCAGCATTGCCGTTAAGCTGTAAATTCACTGAAGTCTCTGGGTGACATGTAAACTCATGAAAAGTTATACGAAGACACTAGAAGATGATAATACATCTGTGTAATCATAGTCATTTTAATACCAGCGGGGCTGACATAGAAACACCACATATTTCCAACATTTTGCTTTCTTAAATCTATTTATTCATGATGATTTTTTTTAATACAAGTCCTTAAAATAGAGTATGAATTATCTTCTCATTTTCTTGAGATATAGAAGAACATCTACAAATGAAGCTGAATATTTATCTTTAAATTAATTAATAAATTAATATAAATTAATAAAGGCGAAAAAAAACTATGGCACTTAATATTAATTCCTGTAGAAATATCCAATCCTTGTTAGTCAGCGTATGGTACAGCATAAAGGCAAAATTGCTCTAGAGTCATTTTCATTTACTTTTCCATTGCAAATTTCTAATAGTCAGCTTTACAAATCTTCATGATTATTTACTGTAAGCCAGGAAACTGGAAGAACAGGCATACCTACGAAGCTTTTGGGGCACGGAACCATACATACTGTAGCTTCGTTATCTTTTTCTCCCTCTTGTGGCCTCTGATAGCAAGTGCATACAAGATATTGCCTCGACGTATAGTACGGGTATTGCTCCTGTAGAAACTGGGGGGATAAACAAGATTTTGGGTGAAGATGCAGTAGGATCCAGCCACCTCCTTGGCACTTGAGGGGTCACCTCTGCCCGAGAGGGACATGGGGCTGATGGTGACAGTGGGGTCCAGAGCAAAGCCACCTTTGTAATAGTCAGCAGATCCCACAGCCCAGCAGAGCTCTACACACTTTCCTAGCTTTCTGACAAAAAGTCAGAGTGCTTTTCAACACAGATCAGTATAGATTTTCAGACTAAAGGTTTCACAGCCAGCTTCCTTATCTTCACCAAGGCCTAAATATTGTTGAGGTTATTTCAAGGCACAGTTGCCACTTCGGTTGCACAAACCACTTCTTTTCTGTGCAATAAAACAAAAATAAACAACATGAAAGTACTTATTTCCAGCCATATGAAATAAGCGTTTTAATATTCAGACTTTAAGGCCACAAATTCGTGTCTATAAATATTGTACTGCATTCAAAGTTCTGTATATGCCATCTGGTGACCATGTGATTAATGTATCTATGGGGCAAAAAAAGAAGGGGGGTCTTGTCATGCCCTTATTTATTTTCTGTGTTCAACTATGCTCTCACTTAAAACCCAGCCATATGCTAGAGCATCTGTTATAGGTGGATTTTTTTGTAAATTTTCTTTTTAAAAATTGAGTCAATTTTGCCCTTTAGAAGCCTACACTCTGAACGGTACTTCAGAATGACATTTACTGCAGACCATATTATTATTTTATTAGGAGCTACAGTGTCTAGTTTGATCAAACAGCCAAATTCCAATTTGGGAATTAATTTGTACCTGAAGATTTATAGTACTGAAACAGCCAAATAATCCCTTTTTGCTGGCATCCACCAGAGAAGATATGATTAATTTAAACTCTGTTTGTGTGCATATTCCTGCATAGAGGTTTTCAAGTTGACTTGTATTTTCTTGTGTTAGCATAAAAAGAATCCTTCTTTGCCTTAACAGAAAGAGATGCCACACAGCAGTTATAAATGAGTGAGTAGCAAATTCTATGCTTTATTGGCCCAGTGCTCACATGTGCATAATCATCATTTAGTTTACAGAATACTGCTCAAGGCAGTCTTGTGCAAGTAGCATGCCAGCATGCCGTAGGGAATGAAACCAAGAGTACAACAGTTTTTGCGGCTTTTCATCATGCCTCAGAAAGAAAAGGTTAAGCTAAAATTGGCTCTGTAAGAATAATAAAAGTATACTAAAAATACCCTCATTTTTAGTTGCATTTGCTGTTAAAAAAAGAGAGAGTTATTTCTGCAGTTTATGCTTGCTTAAAATATATAGAAAAGTCAACAGGAACTTCATTTATTGATATTGCAGGACTAGCTCCCAGTTTCACTGCTCCAACATTTTCAGGGACACTTCTATTCTTTTGCTGACTGATTAAGCATAAACTGTAACATTAGGCTGTAAAGAGGACTGCAGAAGCTCTGAAAGTGTCCTATTTCAGAGCATGTCTATCACTTTTAAATATGGCAATACTCTACTCTTGCTATTCTTCTCTACCCCAAACAGTTTATATGGGAACACATTATTTCTTTTTTTGCACTTCTCAGTAGGACAGCACTGTCTTACTGAACTTTTCCCCTCTGACAGAACTCCAGAATTATCCAGACCAACACATCCATGTCACTGTCATTGTGTTATCCTACTTTCCGGCATTAATTTCATGCACCAGATCCCATGATGAACATGGGCTGTGCCACTTCTCAATATTTATGCTAGGTCAAGGTGGCAGAATTTAATCTTGCAAAGCTAGCTCAAAAAGGGCATACCAGCTGCTATGTCTTAGTAAATCAGATAACAGCAATAGGTCTAAAGAGTGAATGAGACAGAAGTAAGTGAGATTATTGCCTCTGTTTAAATCCTGTGTCCCTCACAATAATTTTGAAAGCACATATTTGTTACTGACTGTACAAAAATAATGTTAACATAATTAAAGACAGCCTATAGTATAACTTAATGATTTTTTTTTCTAATTGTGCTTTAAAAAAAAAAATTGTTGTCAGAGACCTAAGAGCAGCTGGTAAGAAGTTCAAATGCAGGTCAGCATGCAGCCTAACTGAGCTAAGATTTCTGCATCTTTAGCCTAAATTAAAAGAACATTAAAAATCAATGTACTGTGACGTGAAATGGCAGTTCTGAGCCTGGTACACAAACAATGTGTAGAAATGAGGACAGTGTCTTGTCTTGCAGAGATGATGCATTCTGAAAGCACTGACAAAGGCTTGAGAAAATGAAAACAGGAAAAGAAGTATCTTTCTTTTTTAATTTAAAGAAATAGATATTGTATGACGATATTATATGCCCTTCTTCTGAACCCTTCACATGAATTATGAAAGTTTATTTATTTTCAAAGGGCAATCAGCCTGGTAACTACTGGACTTCATAAAAATCTAGATAAGAGCAATCATTCCTAGAAATTACATATCCTAGATATGAATTATTACTGTTCTGGCTGCTTTTTACACATGGCGCCAAGAATTGTATCACTGCCTTGGTGTCTTGAACAGTGCTGAACAGGCTATGTAGACATAGCCTGGATACAAGTATATACTGTTCTAACACCTACCAACAATCAGCATCCATAAATAATCAACTTTGACACCGTTTCCATGATGTTTCAAGTGAAAAAGGCGAGAAGGAATAACATTATGTGAGGAGAGAATCCAAATTCTTGTGAGCTAGCAGGACTACTTTTCATGACAAGATTGAGAACCTGGGGATTAGTAATATACATTCTCATCTTGAGCCGGTTCCAGAACTGACCTAGAAGGGTGAAAATGGAAGCTCTAGTGCAAGATAGGAACCAATTCAAAAGTGGAATTAAGTACAGATAACTTTCCATTGACTTTATTATCTAATAGAAACTTAGATCTCAACTTTTTTTTTTCTTGAAAAACATCTGCTTCCATCTGAAATAGAAACAAAAACATGAAAAATTTAAACTGTCAAATGAGACTTATAATTTTCTTTATATGTATAACTTTAATAAAATGTCTTTGTTCTTCTCATGGGATCCATCAGCAGGAGCATACAATGGAAGCCATGAAGTTTTCCATATTGCACTATTTTTTTGCTTGAAGACAGAGGTGACATCCCATGGTTAGCTTCCTAACTGAGTACTAAAGAATGGGTCCTCTAAAAAGTTCATTCTGAAGGCCATACCCCATTATTTCCAATTTGAAATTCTTCAGTTAAAAACAAGCACAAAACCAACCAAAAACCAAACAGGTTTCTGGTGAAAAAATTAATATACTTGAAAAATTCACTTCTGCAGGTATTTCCCTCAGGGTAAAATAAAATACCTGTAAGTAGAAGTTCATAAATTGTAGCTAGAAAGATGATCAGAACCCAATACTATGTCTACCTTTGCAGTGTATTTATAGGTCAGGTGAGTATGAATTCTAGTGTTTGCCTAGTTGATCTTTACGTACCTATTTTTTTTTTTTTAAATCTCTATATAAATTTCTTTTCCATGAGACTTTTTAAATCTCTCTTCTGTCATTCTAATTACCAAATTAGTTGTCAGATATATGTCTTGATTTAAATTCATTAGTTTGTTCCCAGCCTGCAATATTTGGAGGGGGGGGGGGGAAGAATTTTTCAGGCAAAAACCCTGTTTGTGTAGCCAAGCTGAAAATGAAGAAGGGAATGGGAAAAATCATGTGTCAGAGAAAAGAGCCATCTGGCTGATGGGCAAAATGGCTCATGCCAGCCACTGCATGAAAGGCAGACAACTGCTCATTTAAAAGGCCCGCCAGAATCTTCTGTAGGACCTTAGCAGTCAAGTGAGATATCATGAAAGCAAAATAGAGGCCTGACCACTCCCTGTTTGCAGACTGCATGAATATGGCACTGCCATAGGACATTTCTATCTTATTTTTGCCTTTGCAAAAGATTAAAACTTTCTTTTTCCTTTACTGTATTTTCGCTTTTTTTTCTTTGACATTTCCTGTTGTTAAAGCATATACAGTCCATAGCCATATATTGCTACTTATCACTAACAAACGGAGGTATAGACCAGCTCACTAAGCCTGTAGACTTCTAGAAATCATGCTGAAGTCCCTTTTCATACCTGCATGGGAGAAGGTTAACAGCACAGCAACAGCCCTCACACTCTTCCTCGGCTACAGCTGCATGTTCCAAGCAGCACTTAGTAATGGGGTCTCAGTGTGACCAGTACCAAAAAACAGGACACTATTATGCAGTTGTAAAGGCATGGATAGAAGGGAAGAAGTCCAGAATAAGAGACAGAAGTGACAGAGGGCTTGAAAGGTCAAAGCAGGGACAAAAGCTGGATTCTGAAATCCACAGAGCTGTATCAGTGTAGCTCTGCATCTTGGCTAATTGGGGGACTGAGAGTAAATAACAAAGTCTGTTAGGGAGGGCACAGTGGGGCAACCTGTGGCTCAATCTATTTCATACTCAGAAACACACTGATGACTGGAGAAGTGACAGATCTTAGAAATGGAGAGCAGTAACATACTGCTAGGGAGAGCAGAAAGCAAAGATTATCAAAGCTAGTTTTCAACCCTACTGTCAGAAAGAAGCACTTTAGTTGGCGAAAGGCTTGGCTATGCATCTTTCCTGTAAGACAGCAGAACAGGATTCTTCACAGCATCTGCTTGCATGTTGTCATTTATTCCTGCACAAAACTGACATAAAGCATTAACAACGGCTTTTGTCATTACCCTGCAGAAATGTGTTACCTCCAACACCACATCACCAGGGCAAGGGCTTAGGGACACAACGAGAGGAATAAACTCCAATACCCAACAACAAGGTCCCCCTGCTGTGGAACAGAAGGAGTGACCCCAATCAGCCTCCTCCTGAATCCAGCCAACCTTACTCATCTCCTGAGAGCTGCCAGGCTTCTAGCATAGAGTAGCATATGGTGCAGAAGCCTCAGAGGATCATTTAAACATATAGAGGGTAAAAAGCCCCTAACAAGCATCAGGTATTATATTACATCCTGAGAAACTCTTTGCAGCAAAAGCACTGATCACCGTTTAGAATGGCAACATGATCAGCAGCAGGACTACCTTTAGAAATGGGGAATCATCTGCTCAGCTGTAATCACCATCTTCTGCTGAAGCAGTGTGAGGATGGCATGAAAACCTGGGGTAAATATAATAAAATAGAAATT
>NW_009920272.1:0-10799 GCF_000696875.1 Nestor notabilis | reverse complement strand
TAGATAACGCTCTTTCCTGGTTTCATACCATTCCTACAGTATTTTCAGTGGGTGAACTTGTTTCCACATCTCTTCCCTCTTTGTTCGGGTGGGGTGGGAAAGGTGGTAGTAAACAACAGAGACCATATTGATCTTTTGTTGCAAAAAGTCCTAGCTCAAGTCTTTTTTTTTAACATTACCTGTATAGAAGTCTTTTTTTTTTTTTTCTTGTTTTTTAACATCTCTTGTATTTCTTGAATTTCAAGTTCAACATCTTGTCAGGACTGACAGTGCACCTAGGTAAAAATGATAATTCTTTCAGTGACATAATTTCCCATGCATTCAGCTTTGTATTCAGAGAAAAATAAGTATGCACAAGCCAAGAGAGTTTTGTGAAGCTGCTGATTAGGCCATTGTTTAGAAAAGGAGAGTAAAGAAAAATTCTCTTATTCTCCTTCATGCTTGTGCACTGAAACATTGACTGTGGAGGGCCTTGAAAATGGTAGCAATGCAATCAAAGGAGCTACACCTGCCTGTGCCTCACTCTGCTGGAGCTAGGAAAGGAAGTTAACTTTTAAGACAGTAGCTCCCCAGTGTAAAAGAGAAAAATAGTTTGCCGTATTAGATCTTAGCTTGCCTTGGCTTGCCCTGGGCCGGTGAAAGAACATATTTCATTGATGCAGCAGTCCCAGAGATGCTAAGATTGAGCAAATCCCAGCGAACAATTCAGAGATGTCTTTATGGAACTAAGAGAGAACACAGCTTTCATAAAACACAGACCATTTTAACTTCAGACACTGACAATTCAAAGGGAAAGCCTTTTAACTGTGTTATTCTATCAACAAGAGGACAAACAAGGTTAAGTGGTGATAGATGCTGAATTAACAAGCTATTTGCTTGCAGCATTTTTGTGCTGGGAAAAACTGTAATTATTCTCCAGCTTCATATAGGGAAACTTTTTCCTACTTTTCACTGTCGGGCTCTTCCAATTGATTTTATCATAATTCAAATACACTGCAAAATGCTCCTGAGCACAAAAGCAGACGGCTAAGCCTTACTCTCTTTTATTACACTAGAGAGACACTAAATAGCAAAGGATTTTGATTTAGATTCCTGCATTAAAATTAAATCACACATCCTAAGGAAAAATGATCCATAATAATGAAAGTCACACACATGGGGTTTGAAAGTGCTGTTGAATAATGAAGAAAACTATAGTAGCAATGAATGTGAGGGACCACTATGCTTTAATGAAGAGATTTCTGAAGCAAATGTCTCCCTTCAGTGTTTTCTATTGATGGTCTGAATATTATCAAACAAATTGCATGAAATATGAATATCATAAAGTGCAAATGAATTACTGACTACCATTTGGTTTGGGTTGCAACGTTTTATGTCTCTGTGGTAGGAAAGAGTTACATGTAGCTGGGTGATTTTTAATGATCATGGAGGTCAGGATGAATACACTGAGCCTCTAGTGCCCAAGGCTGCAAATGTACTTCTATTTTGCAGACTTACACAGTAACACTGGCCATTGGATGGTGAGATTACATGCAGCTCCAACATCGACAACCTTCTTTTGCTTTCAGGCCCCCTTTACTGATTTTATAGATTAAAATGTTCTTCCCAGTAGCAAATTGCTAATCTCTCCCTGTTTTGATTATTCCTGTTCTTAAATTTCAAACTCTGTAATTTCAATTCAATCAAATACATTTTAAGGTGAATCTTGTTTCTAATTATTTTTTAGCACAAAGGTTTAGTCTTGCAGTGTCAGAAGCAGATTTTTTGGAAAAAAAATCATTGGATGTGGCAGCATCAAAAGTTTTTATTTGACTGATCACCAACAGTGAATAAATGATAACTCCACGGAGCAGGGTCATGCCACATTTTCCAGAGGTGTGATTTGAGCACAGTGTTCTATACCCACATTGTTTTGTGACCTTTCAGTATTGTTAACAGAATGATAAACATCATAGAATTCATTCAGATCTGTTATTTCTTCTGAAAAAAGCTTGATATCTCTGTGCACCCTCAAAACCCACAAAAAACCTTTCCTATCACTTTCACACAAGAGCAATTCACATGGAAAGCAAATTAGTAGAAGCACAAATAAATGACGACCCAAGCTTTTATCGTGCGTGAAAAGTACAACATAGCGGAAACTGCATATCACTATGAGATGAAATCACCGGAGATTTTGTTTTGAACCTAATATCAGTTTTACATGAGAAAGGTAGATTCTGGTGCAGGGACAGAGAGAGTCAGAGGGCAGTTTATAAACCTAAAACAGAGAGGAAGAAAGCACTTCTCAGTTCTATAGTGGTTAGTGCTATTCAGGATTCAAAACTGTTCCAGAATCCTGTATTTCTTAGTTTCATTATGTATGTGTATGAAGGGTACAAAGATCACTTTTTAAAGGGAAAACTACATCCAAGAAAGAGACGGTATCACACTATATGCTATTCATCTATCAGGGGATGCAATTTCTTAACCTGGTGGTTTGAATACTCACCTGAGATACATGAATCCTGCTTCCAAAATTGTCTTTATATTCTGGGGAGAGATTTATTTCTATCATTTTATCTTTTTATTTGATTATTTTTTTAATACATTAGAAAAAAAAAAGAAAAAAAAACAAGAGAGAAATTAAGGACTCTTCTGTCTCTCCACTAGTCTAGCCCCATGATCCTTTTGCATTATTGTCTGCCCTGAAATACTGTCCATTCTTTGCTGTTCTCTAGGACAACTTTAAATCTGCAAAAGAAGGTGTGGATAAAGGCCTTCTAGAAGATATGTAGCCTATAGAAGTTTCAAAAATGAAATCTCCTCTTCTGGAAGAGCAGAATTCCATCTGAAACATGGAGACAAATTAATGCCATTACTCCAGTTCTTGGTGACTGCTCTATTATCATTTCAATAAAGAGGTATAATGCAGGACGTGTATGTATATTAGTTATGCTGAAGAAATGCCTATGTGATTGAGCCCTGCTAATTTACAAGTCTGTTCCTCTGTTTACTGAGCAAGAGACTTAAGAAATAACTGCACCTATTCAGATTCAGGCTCAGAGGTGTAGCAAGCTGGGGTAGCTGCTCTACAGAAATGTTTTGAACTCCAGCTTCATTTTATTTGAAACACACAAGTTTGGGATTTGGGTTTTTTTGATTCATCTGCCAGCAGGCTCGCCTTCCTTTGGGAAGGAAATTTCAGGGTTCACAATCTTTCAAAATATTTTCTGCTATTTTTTTTGTTTAAGCCCCAGGATAAATGGCAATACCATAGTGATTAAACTAAAAAGAAGCTTCCATCTTGGGCTCACTATTCTATAAATATCTACCATGGGGACTGTTGTTCAATTTCCTTGTCACCATTCATAACACACAAAAGAGGTGTTTGACCAGGTATGCTGCTGCAAAGGTAACACAGGCTGAAACTGAATAGACAGAAAACAACTTGTCAGAAACATAAGCAAGAAAAAAATGTGTAACTGGTTCATAAGCCCTGAATATTTACTTTTGGATACCAAAGAAGTTTATCTATGTCAACACCAGGGAGCACACCTTGTTACCTGCTATGTCACTCCCCAGAAATGTTAACTTCCCAAACGTATGAGATTTTAGATGTAGATCTTACTTATTTCAACAGAACAGATGGGTACGTTTGCTATTCAATGAACATACTAAGAACTCTTTTCACACCTCTAACAGTCACAGCTTTGCACACCCATGTGCCGTACATCTGTGGATTACTGGCAATGCATTTGGCTGCACAGTAGGAGTATCTCAGGTTTAAAAATTTCCCTGTATCTGTTCCTTCCATGCAATTCCTTTTTAAATGTCTGTCTTCTCCCTTTGTGCATCTGTTCACAGCTTTGACCACAAAAAGAGACTTGCAACCTTTGCAAAAATTTGAGTCTGGCAGCCTCCCATGTGAAAGTGTAAGAGGCAGGAAATAGAATGCCTTTCTTTTGTCTTTCCATTTTTTTCTTTTCTTTCCTGTTAATTTTTTCTTTTCTTTTCTTTTCCTTTCCTTTCCTTTTCTTTTCTTTTCTTTTCTTTTCTTTTCTTTTCTTTTCTTTTCCTTTTTTTTCTTTTCTTTTCTTTTCCTTTCCTTTCCTTTTCTTTTCTTTTCTTTTCTTTTCTTTTCTTTTCTTTTCTTTTCTTTTCTTTTCTTTTCTTTTCTTTTCCTTTTCTTTCCTTTTCTTTCCTTTTCTCTTTTCACTTCTCATTTCCTTTTTACAAATAATTTCTTCTGCAAAAAAAGTAAGGACAAAGTTACAATTTTTTTTTTAATTGTGGAGTAGAGGGAATGCAGAGATGGTAGTTGTGTGTATAAAAAAAAGAAACAATAAGGTTAACGTTTTCAAGTAGTGGTAGCCAAAATGTGGTGTTATACTTCCATGGCTAGCTTTCTTCCTGTTTTGGAGCCATCTCATTCAGCTTTGACCCCTGTATCCTGATATGGCACTGCACTGAGAGATGTCCACAAAGCTTGTAAGGACCTTCAGTCTGCATGTACAACATCACTATGGTCTTCCTTCTTTTTGATGTGGCTAAGTTCCCTTGCTTCTAGGCATGAAGAGACTTTCAGTTTATTTCTCATTCAGGAGCAATTAACAAATGTTTACTCCCAAATTGGGATGTCAGTATATCAATAACAGCCTTCCTGCTTCTTCATTTCTACTTTTCCACCCTCCCAGCCAATTTTTGTTCCTCTTTTTTTTTTTTTTTTTTGGCTGGCACAAGTAAATGCCACTACATTATTTACACAAGTATCAAATGCTCAAGATGTTCTTCCCAAGCCCGTAAACTTGTTCTTTGCTTTCCTTTGAACAAGGGAGACAGTTTTACCATTTTCACCTCCCCCAGCTCTACTAATTGTTAATTCTTTGGAAAGATTAATACTGGCAGACCGGGTGAGTATATCTTCCATGCTGGCAATTCAATATCTTTCCTGCCTAGTAAGAAAATTTGTACATCTCATTTTAAATCATTCTGTACACTGACCCTTGAATTTTAATACAAACATGCTAATTAGCTTATAGAGTGGACTCATTCCTACAGTCTATTACTGTCTATTGCATGAGACGAGTTCTCATTACTAACAGTGCCATGATAATGAGTTTGGCGTGTTATAAA
The DNA here is from genome assembly GCF_000696875.1 of Nestor notabilis. NCBI lineage: Eukaryota > Metazoa > Chordata > Aves > Psittaciformes > Psittacidae > Nestor > Nestor notabilis. Next base: position 5,684 of record NW_009920272.1, on the reverse strand, counting down.
GGATCCTTAAGAAATACTACAGCACTATTCTTTCAGTTTACTTTCATCAGCAGAGGACAGTACTCACAATTCTGCCTAGTCTTTTTATATCTTATAGACTCTTACAAATGCATGTTGTTGTTTGATGTTTTCACCAGACAAGGTTGCAAGATCAGACTAATTACAATCAGAAGCTTTTTCACCAGTTTTGTACACTGATACCTGTCTGCTAAGAGGGGCAGAGGAAAATACATTAAATGAGTACTATCCTTTTTTAAGAATCTGACTGGCAAGTTGCACACACATTTCAATATAGACAGACGGATGGGCGGGCAGGCAGAAGGATAGATAGATAGATAGATAAAGACAGAGTGTTACAGGATAAGAACAAGAGTGAAACACAGGTGCTTTACACTGCCCAAAAAATTTAAAGGAACTTTCACAGTGCTCCAGAGTGTACAATCAGTTATGGTCTGTCCCCATAACTACCAAACTTCACATCAATTAGAGAAGAGAGCTAGGCCTTGATGGCTATAAATAAGATCAACCAGACAATAGCTTTATTCTTTATTTAAATAACATTTTTTTTACATTTTAAATCAATATAAATTAACAAATGTCATATAGAACTATGTCCTTTGTATGTTAAATATCTATGCATATTAATAAATGGATAAATACGGTCATCATTTCCTCTAGAGGGGGTACACATATCTCCAGCTGAAACAGCATAAGTTTTGAAGAAGAGTTAGTAAACTCTATACAGGGTAATACCACTTGTGAGCATTTATCTTCCTCTTAAAATTCTTAATGAGAAAAAGAGATGAACAATAATTGTGAATTTTGATTTTGCTTATCATTAAAACAGAAACATGGAGAATATATCAAAGAGGATATTCATCATAGCTGAATAAGATGTCTTTGCCAAAATTGTCTCTTTGGTGGTTACTTCATGCAATAAAAGATCCAACTGTATGAGTTTTTATAAAAATATGTAAGAAAATGTAAGACAAAACAAGCAAAGGAGAAAAAAGAAAAAAATATCTAAAATCCAGCTTTTGGGGTTTTTTGTTCTTGGTAATTGGACATCATTCTCTTTAATATCACTTCAAATTACTTTGTGTGAAATAGATGAAATTGACAAGGGGACTAGGTTTGAGCTGGAGTCAGTAGTCAAGTTAATAAAATTTCTTATGGTGATCCATGCAATCATTAAGTGCGCATTGATGAAAATGCTTACCTACAGTATGTCGTTTATAGACCAAGTAAATTAAATTAACTTCAGAATATATTGTATTAGACTTTGAAAAAAAGTCATTAGGCTAGCTCTAGTTTTTGAATTAGGAGAAGGTATTAGAGAGGGACGAGAAATTGCTGAATCATACTATTAAAACTTTAAAATCAATCAAAGGTAATAATTATGTATTTAATTCAAAAGAGTAATTAGGAGTCATTGACCAAAAATACAGTGAATCAAGTAACTATTCAAAATTCTCTTTATGTAATATGTGAGAATTTCATGACCCTTTTAAGCATTTTTTTACATATACTATTTACTGATTTAATGAAGGGGACTTGAGAGAGGGAGCAAGACACAATGTTTAGGCATGAAACACCTAGGAAATGATACATATGAAACATTTTTTCAGTGACATGATTGAAACACTTAGTCATTTCTAGAAGATTAAAATTATTCTACAATCCTCATTCATGCTGTGAATAGCATTCACTCAGGCATTTCTATTAATTCAGCGATACTTCTTCAGTGTTAAGTACCAGCATGGATTGCAGATTTTAGCCTTAAATGAAAATTTGAAGTGAGTTGTCATTCATTCATTCATTTGAAATATGACTCAGTGCAATGGATATTCTGCAGCTAAATGGCATTTGGTCTTGATAGACTGCAGTTTTGATATGTCAGGTTTTCTATATTGGGGTTTTTTTGTTCATTTTTTTTTTGCGGGGTGGGGGGATGGTGGTGATAACTTGGTGGATGAGATAATAAAAGAAAATACTCAGGGAGTTCAACATGTACTTTTCTGGTCATTGCTTCCTTTTAAACTCTCTGTTCCTCTGTGCTGCTAAAATGTAAAGTCACGTTTTAAGTTCAAATGTGCTAAAAGCTTTCATGTGCTTCACTCAAATAGAAGGAAATTATTATCTCTGTTGCAAGGGCACACAATGTTGAACACACATGTAAGCCTCAGGTCAAAGAAAGATTTAAGCATATTTAGTAGGTTGACTCTTTTAATTAGACCCTCTAGATGTGCCCTTTGATAACTGGAGAAAAAATTATGGTCTCTTTTCTATATGTTATTTATTGTCAATAATAGAATGAACAGCATTTTTTTTTTATTATTTATCTCTACACATACATATGACTAATCCTCTGATGCTTTCTGGTTTCCCTCACACAGTTTATCAGATGCAAGGCATATGTGAACTGACATTTTCATGCAGGGCTGCTTAAATCAGTTTACTACCAAGATCGTAAGCATTAATAGGTAACAATCCTTCCACTTCACAAGCTGTAAGTCTGTTTTTATTCTCTTGTATGTCCATTTTTAATGAATAGTCACCTTCTACTTCTTCCCATATGTTACAACAAATGGGAAAAAAGGGAGTAAACATCCAAATCCTGCACCAACAACAGCACATCAACATGGCAGGCAGACAGAGAAAAACTCATGGGAGGCATTTTCCAGACCTCCGCAAGGGACAATGGCTGGGGAATTCAAATTGAAATAATTTCAAGTCTAACAAATATTGAGAAAATGCATCAGAATCATCAAATTAAAACGTTATAGGCAATAAAGTAAGGCAATGTTCGCACCCTCTGTATCCTCAAGCTTTATATGTATTCAGAGCTTGGTCAGGGTATCAGTTCTCTCATCTATCTCCACATTGAAAATTCCGCACTTAGTGAGAAGTCTCGTTAAAATCGACTATCATCGTAAGTCAGTGGAGCAAAACCACAGGAATAATTTTGAGGTTTTAAAACATTTATATGTAAATATGCTTTATCATTTGACAATTTACTACAAGGTGCATCTAATCAGAATTCTGATTTTCATGCCAAGAATACAATAAATTGAACTACAATGCTGGTTGAAAATCACAATGGCAACTAATTGAGTTCTTTTGTTTTGATTAGGACATGGCTAACAGACCAGTACTAATTTTATTTGATAGAATATCCCATTCCTACAATTAAATTGTAAGTGACCAAACAAGTCAGATAACCATCTAGCCCATAAAAGACTGGAATGTATCTGATGTATTTATCTGGCAGAATGTCTGCAATAATTGTTTTCTTTATTACTCATCTAGCTTTTCAAATTTACATGCTACCAGACTAGTAAATTTTTATCTGTTTGCTACTGAAGACTTACTTAAAAACAACTTCTTTTATTATAGTGATCAGGATCTGCAGGTTTTCCAGAGGTCTGCTTTTTCCACCTTTTCACTGAGATGTGATGGGTTTCAAGAAAGTCTGTCCCAAAGCGAACTTAGTTTTATTTCTAAAACACTAGATTTCTGTTTTCTTTCTGCCATACTTCTTTTTTTTTTTTAAAGGAAGCAGTAACAAAGATTCAGAGGAAGTACAGAGGAAGTATCTGTAATTTCACTTTTACTACCTTTTATTTTTTTTTCCCCATGTCTCTGGTTTTTTTACTTTGGATATCACCTGTGCAGCTATAATTTAGGGAACTGCCCTGGGACCATCTAGGAAAGAAGAGAAATACAGCTTGTCAGGATCTTACTGCATTTTCTCCAGTTTCATTTTCTCATTTATAGTTCTGACAGGGAAAAACAACAAATGTTTTAATTTCATTTATAAACTCCATGATCAAATAGTTCTTCCTTTATGGTACAATAGGTTACAAAGAAATCTAAGACAAGTAAGAGGAGCAGTTCCAGAACGACTTGTGCTTGTATTCTCAGTGACCTCTTCAGGTTTGGGGTTTTTTTATGTCTTGTGTAAGCCTAAGCTGTTTCTAGACAAAAGCTGAGATAAATCTGGTTTGCAATAATCTGACATTTGAAAGTTCAAATAAATTTATCTTGCAAGCAACAAATGGTAAGATGACACAAAAAAGAGGTTATTTACCTTTATGTATAAACTGTATTTTAAACTAAGAGTAGGTTCTATTTTCAAGACATGGACACTTTGTAAGTTTACTCACATCATCCAAGCAAGTGGTACTATTAAGTTTGGTGTGACTTCTCAAATGAGAAAGAATGAGAATAATCTGAGAAAGAGGAAGAGGGTAAAATGTCAGAGATTATATTCATTATAAGAGAAATTGTGATGTGATTGTCCTTTCTGACATATGAAAGACAAAAAAGAAATACATGCTTTTTCTTTTAAATATTTATAGTACATAAGTACCATGTACATGTGTATTCTTTCATAATGACTGCTCTTCTATTATATACATACAGAAATTTAATTTTATATTATGTGTCACAGCAATGTTTTTACAACTTTGTTTCTTCTTTTATTTTGATTGCTTGGATTTCTCACATTTTCACCTATCAATCAAGTTTCAATCTCTGTATCTAATTAATTTTTGTCCTGGTTTAAGCCTAGCCGGCAACTCAGAACCACACAGCCGCTCGCTCACTCCTCCCCTTCTTTCTCCCTCCCTGCTCCTGGAGGGATTGGGAGGAGAATCAGAGGAATGTAACTCTCACGGGTTGAGATAATAGCAGTCCAGTAACTAGAGGTATAAAACAAAACCACTACTGCTACCAATAATAATGATAAGGGAAATAACAACGGGAGAGGATACAATTGCTCACCACCCGCCGACCGATACCCAGCCCGATACAAGCAGCGATCTCGGCCTTCAGGGTGACTCCCCCCAGTTTATATACTGGGCATGACATGCTGTGGTATGGAATACCCCTTTGGCCAGTTTGGGTCAGGTGTCCTGTCTCTGCTTCCTCCTGGCTTCCCCTCCTCCCTGGCAGAGCATGAGACTGAGAAAGTCCTTGGTCAGAGTAAACATTACTGAGCAACAACTAAAAACATCAGTGTTATCAGCGTTGTTCCCAGACTGAAAGTCAAAAACACAGCACTGCACCAGATACTAAGAAGGTAAAAAAAAAAAGGCCTGCTGTAGCTTAACCCAGGACAGTATCCCCCCCTTATTCCATGCCATTCATATCATGCTCAGATCCCACATTTTTCAATATACCGTCGCTTTTGTCTCATATATATATATATACACCCACACCCAAAGTGAGAGATATCATTCCTTAGTCCATGGACCAATCCCTATAAAGCTGCTGAATTCATCCATGGTGTCAGGCTCCATCTCTTGTCACAGCCTCTCAGGGCAGGAGGGACGGTGTGTAGTGTTGGGTTGTTGCCTACTGATGACATTGACGAACTCGTCTGGTCACTGCTGAGCTCATCTGGTTTCGTCCAGATTCATTCTTTCTTGGGCTGATGACGGGAGGGAAGTCAGGTTCAGTTGCTGGTGACTTGAAGCCATCTAGCTGGTGGGCTATAAAGATGTTCTATATAGCAGGCAACAGCATGCAATTGAGTTCATTGGCTGTTTTCCCCCAAAATTAAATCACCCTGAGGTACACATCGGACTTCCCCATCTTCCCGCATTACCCACCAAGTATATCCAGGTCCCTGAGCAAAAGCAACCCCACGAGTGGGTTTGCCTTGACCTGAAGCAGGAATA
>NW_009920271.1:0-8626 GCF_000696875.1 Nestor notabilis | reverse complement strand
AAACAGTGTATTGACATATATTAAAAAATCTTAGTATTTGCTTTCCATTCATGACAGAAAGCAAGAGTTTCAGCAAACCAGAGAAGAGTGAAGAATGTAAGGGCTTTTCTTCCAGCATAACTGAAGATCGTATATTGCCTTTTGAGTTCCCCTTTTACAGTTCCCATGAACTGCAGCAAGATTTGGTAGGTACAGTAAAAAAATGATGGCCCACTCAAGATAGAATTTTGAGTGGGCCATCAAGATACATAGAATTTTGTTGCAGACAGAATTTTGTTGCAGACATTGGTCTCAGGCCCAGTACTGTCTTCATTAAAATTTCACAATGTGACTGGTGTTCTGGGGTTCTGACAAATTAATTCAGGACTTCAGATTTACTAAGGGTGCTGCTGAAAACAGTAAAAAAAATCTTTACATTCTCTTAATGGCGTTATAAAATTCTGAATAATACATTCATGATCAGAGTTAGTTGACATCCATGATTTTGCAGAAGAAAAGAAATAAAGAATAACTGAAATGCCAAAGTCCAAGAAAGGACAGGAGAAATATCAAACAAAATGTTTGCATAATTATTTCCATATGTTTTCAAGCAGCTGTACTTACGGATTGCTGTCAATGCAAAATCAAGGCCCACCATTTTACTGGGTTTTAAATACTTTATTCTTTCAGGCACCTGATGCTCTTGGCCTAGTTCCTATTGAATCTGTAGATGTGAAAGTGAGACATATTCTTCCTTTTTATGACTTGAAGGTAAGTCAGAACAGCTCCCTCAGATGTATCATGCTTCTCTCTTTCACCAGTCCAGTTAGACATGTTTTCTGCCTTATTCAGTGACCCCAGTGTGCAGCCTTGTAGAAATGTTGCCTTAATATGGCTGTGTGATTAGCATGCTTTTATTAAAAACAAATTTCACCTGTTTCCATAAATAACAACCTTATAGCCAGCAGTAGTGCCCTCTCCAGACAGAGTTGAACCACCTCAGCTGAAATTATTATATTTCAACCAACAAAATCCTTCTATGAATAAAGATACTGCAAGCCCTGCACACCATACAGTTTTTTCTTTGATTTTAGAAGATTATGAAAGTGACATTATAGAAGTGTCCTTCCTTCTAGAGAGTAATGGAAGTCTTCTATTTATTTGGCATCCAGTTCTGCATGCTTAGTTTCTTCATTCCTGAAAATATCTCTTCAAAATACTTTTTTTTCCAACTTTATGAATACAGAAACTTTTTTTTTTTCTCCTGACTTTTAAACCCTTTTCTCTCCAACTTTCGAATAGCAAAAGATCGAATTCTGCACTCCATCAAAATCAAAATATTCCCCCAAGTTCAAATCAATACAGATTTGGGCTCAATGTTCACTTTTTTTTTCTTTATAGATGGTGTAACAGGTCTAGAAGCTTTCTTGTAGCATCTTTTCCCCTTATCACACATTGGTTCATCTATCACTGTTACGTGTATTACTTAACACAGCTTTTCTCCACCACATTAAGCTCAGTATATTTTATCAAAAACCTATTAAATCCACGATCTTTTATAGAAAAACAAGAATGGAAATATTGCTTTCTGCCCTCATTCAGCTTGTCCTGGTGAAGTATGGCTTCTCAAAGCTTTGGTCATACAACACATTCCAGAATAGTGATCCAAGTATCTTTTATCACAGAGATGTGATGTGTTTGTGATAAAGCTGTAATGTTCCATTCCATTTACGAGTTAATCAGAAGTGATGAGTGTCATCTCCTGCAGCAAATCTTTTTTATTTGCACTCTAGGTTCCTCAGCATTTCAGCATTATGAAGTATCAGCCATTTTGTACACACTATGCAGCCACAAGCTACGAACCTCGAAAACTTTCCCGACCACTGAGGCAGGGAGCCCAGGTAACAAGTCATCTCAGATACAAACTTTACTGAAGTCACTCCCAGCCCTACATTCCTACAATTATTTGATTCATTTTGTCTCAACATTTTATACCAAAAGGCTTACTATGAAAACATTTGATGTCTGTGTTTTTCAAGGATGAGTTGATTCAAGTAATTGCTTCTTCTGAGGGGCAGCTTGGCCTGGTCTCCGAGAGGGCAGATTTTCACAAACCATCCCCAGAAGCAGCAGGAAGGGATATCAGCCTCTTAAAACTGATTCCTCCCCAAGCTTTAGTCTACCCTACAGAGAGCATCCCACTTCGCATTTTTGTAAGTAGAAGTTGACTTCCACAAAGAACCTAAAAACAGAGGGGAAGAGAGGTTTGTTTCATCAGAAGCCTGATGTGGAATTGGTGGGCAATTTTCTTACTCAGATTGGTATATAAATCTATCTACACTGAGAGTAATTCTCCAAGGTGCAAGCTCTGGTAGGTAGAAGTCACAGAGCAAATCCCACTGAGAGGGGAACCATTTCACTTTAAGGTGGAATTTGATCAGTTTAGGAAAGGAATGATGAAGCAAAGTTGCCAGTGAACTGGAGACACTTCCAGTCTCACACTCCACAAATGGTCACTGATCCCAGGATTCCCTGGAACACCATGGGGCCTCTCCCATCTTCTCCATTTGTTTCCTCACTTGGATGTTAGAAGAAAAGCCATGATCTTGGCATCTCAGTCCTTCTATAACCTCATGCTCTTGCCCAGGTAATTAGGACAGATGAAGTCTTTTTCCTTCTGTTCAGCTAGGGGACTGCAGTTCTGCCTGATCCTTAGGTAAACTGAGTAGAGTGAAGTCAAACTCTCTGCTGTACAGCTCAGTGAAGTGCTGTGCATGGGTACAGGCAGCATCTCTAAGCCAGCATGGCACTGTGTCTGACTTGTTTGTCTTTCAGCAGTGCTTAGCTGCAATGTTCCAGAGCCCAGTGTGCTCATATGGTGATCTTGATGTAATATATATGCTATAGACTAGTCCTCACTGCATGCGGCCGGGACTCCAGTAGACTTAGTGATGAGATCCTCTCTGCATCACTTTCACATCATTTTCATCCCTCTGCCATGTCAGTGTAAGAGCCAGGCACAGCCTGAGCCCACACTACTCAGCATTAGGCTTTACTCCGAAACAGATGCTAGTGCAGTGAAATAGATGACAAAATGCTCACTATCTTCCACCACAGCAAAGTCAGTTCCCATTCTGAACTGTTCAGAGAATCAGCAGTGGATTTTGGAGTAATCAGGAAATAGTTTTTCTTCCAAACTTGGAGAGAACACCTAAATTGCTCTATTTTAGACAGCAGAGAGCATGGGTAAACCAGGCAGATTTATGGGTCTGTGATGAGGGGAAGAGACAGGAAATGAGTGGTCTCACCAAACAGAACAGTCACAATGAGACACAGGTGTGAATCTGGGGAGACTACATTATTTGTAAGAACTGAATTTTCATCAGTTTAGTTCTTTATGGTGCTCAGAATGATTTTGTAAAATAACCTTTTCTTTTAGAACCCTACTCCAGGATTAGTTCCAGTTTTACTTCCTTTGGCCTATTCTGAAACAAATATTGAATATCATCTTTGTCCTCATCCAAAATACACCTTTACCAAGGAATGCCCCAAAGGATCCAGTATTCCAGTCACACAAAAGAAATTTCTACATCACAAGGTATGGCCTTTTGAGTTTATTGTATCAGTATGTTCTTGCTAAGAATTTGTTTGAAGTAATCTACAAGGAAGACCAAGAGTCATCCTAGGTAGGAGACATTTTCTAATATAAGTTGTGCATCACCTAAATAGTCACTACATGGATCAGAATAACTTGTTCTTGTTAGGCTTTATTCATGCCTCTTGTTTATCCCTAAATATTTCTCTGCTCTTTCCTTCTTTTCACTGTCTATTGTACATTCATGACCTTGCAGTGGAGGAAGCATCTTTTAAATATGGAGGACTTCAGCTTATCAGTTTCACTTCTCAGCCAAGAAGTCAGACAGTCTGTCTATCAAGCCTCTCTCCCCACTGCATACACTGCATTATGTATTAGAGGTCTGATCGCTGTAGCACTTGTCATTTCAGGATGTGATTTCTGGAGTAATGGAATGGAAAAGATTCTTACCAGTGGTGCATTCTGCTTTTTCTAACACTCCCACATGGACAAGTACAACACCTAGGTAAGAAAGAATTTGAGTATACAGTGCCTCTACCTGGCACTAGTTTCTACTGTCTGTAACTACATTAACCAGTCCCACAGATAAAAGTGAGGCTATGGGTGGAATTAATTGCTGCTCAGAAATCCAAAACCAATGGGGAAAACCCCAGCTGACCTCACTGAAGGTTGGGTTAAGAACAACATTGTTAGAGGAAATACCTAGCCCTGGAAGAGTTCCAGTCTGGACTTTCAATAGTATCTCTCCTGAATACTTTTTGGTTCAGTCTTAGAAGACCCTGAGAGGTACAAAAGCTGTCTGTCCTGCAGAAGTATGAATGGTAAAACCTTGAACATGTGGGCTCCTGTACCAAGTAGTAGTCAACATCTCTCAGGCTCACATTCCCTCCTATCACAGCAGCTACTGACTACATCATCTTCATTGTAATTACAACTATGTGAAGCTTCAAAATATAAACATTTAGTGCAGTTACTCTCTGCCCCTCCTAAACTAATACCATTTCCATCACAGGGATCCTTACAGTTCAGATATGCTTCCAAGACATGTACCACCAATGTTGTGTGACTTACCTGAGAGAGACAAGGAGAACATAATCGACCAGTAAGTTTCTCCTCTATTTCATACTAGACGTGACTGATGATTATTTCTGAAAGACTTGTATAGATGTACCTAAACCTGTCCCAAGAGATCTCCAAAGGCAAAAGCACGAAGTCACTCTTGCATAAAACATACTTTCATTTTTGTTGGCTAAAAAATACTTTTAAAAGGATCAAGCTAACTGTCCTTCATCTTACTAATTTTTAGAGAGACAGATGAAACTGAGTTCAAAATGGTTCTTACTCCAGAGATGGTGAGAGCTGAATTTCCACAAGTTGGGCAGACACTCTCAGAAGAAAGCAAAGAGAAATCAGCAAAAGAAGAAAGGTAGGTATGATTTGAAGTTAGGGGAGAGAAATGGGAAGAAATCTGAAGATAAGCACCCCCTTCAGAATTATGTAGAAAGTCATACTGAGACGCTCTAGGGCTTCCATCATGAGTGGGATGCAGGTCTGTACTTTGAGCAAATCTGCACTGCAAATGTGATCTCTGGATTGGACTTCGTAAAGCAGCTGGGCATGTAACACACTGGCCTGGATGTTTCTGACTTCAGTTTTATCAATATGATCTAACACTTGAGGTAGTTTTTTTGCCTTCATAGAGATATTAAATGTTCTTGCACCAGTGGTTTTTGCTTTTTGGGGCGACCCTTTGGGTTAGATATTTGTTAATGCTGGCAGAGGAACAAGCCCTCAGAATTTCCCACTGGCACGGTACTTTTTTTTTTCAGCTTTTTCCTAGGAGCAGGTCACATTTGCTCTGCTGTCTGAGCTTCACACTCCACAAAATCCATTGTGTTTTCATCATACAGCCCAACATGTAAAATAACTTTCATTGATAAGCAAAGTTACCTGCTCCCTGAAATATTGTAAACTGGCCACTGTAGAGGACGAATTCTGCCTTTTGCCTCCAGTGTTGTCAGGCCAATGTCCTGAGTTTGCAGCTCAGCAGAGAAACTTTGAGGGTGAACCTGAGGACAAAGAAAGCTCTGAGGGATAAATGAGTCTTTGGTAGGGTTGATGATTACCATCATGGTTTAGAAGAGCAGCATTTCAGAACTGCCTGACAGCTCCATTGGGCTGGAAGCACTTTGTGAAACCTGGGGATATGTGATGTTGCAGGAAGGACACAAGGAAATATAAGAGCTGGAAGGTGGGACACTGTGGGCAGCAGGGCTTGAGCAGCAGGCAGTATGGATAGGTTAAGAGATTGCAGACCAACACAGAAGAAAGTGCTCAGTTCTAACTGTGTTTTCACAGGTACCTTGTGTGACTTGAAGCATGTGAATCAAGCTTTCTGTCCAACAGTTGTCCCTCTTAAAGAGGCTTAGATGTCAGGATGTGCATAGTAGCCTGAAACTTTCAGAGCCATCAAGAAATTTGAATGTCTCATTTTCATTAATTTTAGAGGGAAATTACTTGATTGACACTGAAATCCTGTGCAAGTGTCAGCCATTAAACTTTAAAACAGGGCTGCATATATGAGACCTCTGACTAAACACTGATTGCTCTATTGTAACTACTACAGTATTGATTGAAAATAATTTGCGGTGAAAATGCAGATGTGTCAGACTCAGTGATAATTTTTACATTTTATGACACTCTGCTTGTTCAGAACATGGGGATTTGGGATAACTTGTGTAACTAAAAAGTGACCTTTTTCTCCACAGTGATGCAGTGTTGGTCACTCAGGTGCTTTACCTGAGTAACTAGTTGTATAACCATGAGGGTTTTGGGGATTTTTTTTAAGTTCTAGATGTTTTCTTCAAAAATGAAAATTTTTTTCTATATTAAACACCTCTGAGTACTGATATTTACTTGTTAAAAGCTTCCTGTTTGGCTTTGTAAAGAGGGAAACAAAAAATTATTAGTAAACAAGGCAGTCCTAATCCTTTCGTTTGTCACTGGAAGGTTCTTTGTTGTTATGGATAAGGTGATGTTTCTCTAGAGGACAGAGAACACATTGCTGCTTTACAGCAGTTTCAACATTTTATTTTTTAGGCAAACGAGTTTTTTCATGTGGATGCTCTTGTTCTGGCCATTACATTGTATGTTCCTTCACAGATAAAATGTAAAACTCAGTCTAATAGGTATTTAGCTTTCCTAACTGGCCAAGCGAAGAGTGAATGTTCTTTTCATAGTTCCTCTCATTTTCCAGTTCTGCATAAGTAGTGAAATACCCTCTGTGTTCATTATATATATCTATATTAAAAAAAAAAAAAAAAAAAAAAAGAAGAGAGAGAGAGAAATTATGTGTGTCTCTTCCTTTGTTTTTGTCAGCATTCCTAAGTAGCTTCCCTGGCTATTATAAATACAAATGATATTTTAAACTTCTTGCAGAGACCTGCACAAGCATCCAGATGGACATTTCCAACTCGAAAACAATGAGCTCAGAGAGAAGGTTCAAAAACATGTGGAGGAAATGAAGCTGAAAGCACTTAATAAAACCCTTATTCTCGGATAAGAATAATTTTACAAAGTCCATAGCTTGGCACTGCTTATCCTATTAATGCATGAGGCTGCTATATCCCCGCTACATGTACTCACGTTCATTGAGGTCAGCAACTTTTCATGCAGAGAGAGGAGAACCAGCAGTAATGCCACCTCTATCAAGGACTTTCACTGTGACCATTACCCCACACAGTAATTTCTTCAGTGAGAATCCTCAGCCACGTACCTGCTCATTTTGTCCTGGTGCAAAGGACCAGAGAACTGCAGTACTACCATATAAATAGTTTGGTAATTAATGTACAGCCCAATATTTACAAATAAAAAGTGAAGAGTCTTCATGACCAAATTCTTCTCATTTGGGTTTTTTTTTTAGTTATGACCTGACCTTGAATTTTTGCAGGTAAGTCACTAAGTCTCAGACTTGACTGGGAATCATACTTGAGATTTTTAATGAAAGGGAACACATTTGCTGTCCATGAACGTCTAAGCAGATCTCATTAACTGTTCAGGGGGTTAAATCAATGTACAGCTCTTATGGCAACAAGGTGTATGTAGTGGGTCAATGAACTCAAGAGCCTCATGGGAGACCTATGATGCTTGGGATGTATTCCCTAGGAAATCGAATATATCAGCATTATCACCTTTCAGCTGAGACATCTCCTGCTTTCTTGTGGGCAAGCTGGACATCAGACAAAATTGGTTTTATCCATAGTGAGCTGATGGTTCATTTTGAAGAGTGCTCCAGGCTATTTGTACTGAAAAGCACAAATTTTCTGAACTAAAAGGCATGGAAAATGCAGGAATACATACTGCATTCCTAGAAGCCGTACTTCTTTCCAGACATTCTTAAAACCCTTAAGAAAATAAGTTTATTTCGGATAGAGGAGATCAGCGTATCTATCCAGGGAGAGCTATCCAGGGAGATAGAAAATGGGAAAGTAGGGTGAAAATAAAGCCACAGAATAGCCTGTATATATATATATGTGTGTATATATATGTATATATATGTATGCATAGTCTGTATATATACTGAGATAGTATGCTCACTTCAGAGAAACAATTGGCAAGGAATTGTTCACAATACAGGTCTGGATATCTGCAGAATTTCTCTGAGTACAAACAACTGCTTAAATACATACACATTGATTTTTTCCTTCTGCAAGTCATGAGGAAAGCAGTTGATCTTTTAAGAGTTTCTTAACATGACCATGATACAAACATTCTCACAGTTGACAGTGAAAGCATTCACAGTTCATAATTCACAATTCAGGTTAAATCAGACATAGATAATTCTTAGGAACTGCCAGCTATCAATCAGCTAAATTTCAATGTCTAGGAAAGATGGAACAGGTGTCCAAAAACTGATGATTAACTAAAGTTGATCTCTTTTTTATTACAGTTGTATCCTCTTTCATCCACAGAATTTCCTCACCATCCCAATGGAAATTAGTCATGTTTCTCCATTCTCCAGTGGAGACACTGTCCCACATGACCTCCTTGTCT
>NW_009920270.1:0-16504 GCF_000696875.1 Nestor notabilis | reverse complement strand
CCCCTTCTTGAAAATGGGGGTTATATTTCCTGTCTTCCAGTCATCTCGAACTTCACCTGACTGCCACGATTTTTCAAATATGATGGACAGTGGCTGGGCCAATTCGCCAGCTCCTTCAGGACCCGTGGATGGATTTCATCAGGTCCCATGGACTTGTGCACATTCAGGTTCTTAAGGTTGTCTCAAACCTGATCCTCTCCTACAGTGGGCCTAAGGTCTTCATTCTCACAGTCCTTGTGTTTGCCTTCCAAGACTTGGGTGGTGTGGTCTGCACATTTGCTAGTGAAGGCAGAGGCAAAGAAGTCATGAAGAACCTCAGCCTTCTCCAAATCCAGGGTAGCCAGTTCTCCTGATAGCTTCCGGAGAGGGCCCACGTTGTCCCTAGTCTGTCTTTTATTTGCTACGTACCTATAGAAGCCTTTCGTGTTATCTTTCACATCCCTTGCCAGATTTAATTCTAACTGGGCCTTAGCTTTCCTGACCTGGTCCCTGGCTTCCTGGGCAACGTTCCTGAGAATCACAGGTGAAGTTTATGAGGGTTTTTTTTTAAATAATAATCACACTATTACACCATACTCTGGTTTATGTTGCAAATGTGTCTCCCTACCCTCAATTTTCTTTAATCATAAATAAATATAATTTTGCATACTCCTACCTGAATATTCTGTTTTATGATGGCCAAGACTAAAGT
Source organism: Nestor notabilis (assembly GCF_000696875.1). Taxonomy (NCBI): domain Eukaryota; kingdom Metazoa; phylum Chordata; class Aves; order Psittaciformes; family Psittacidae; genus Nestor; species Nestor notabilis. The sequence continues at coordinate 15,813 of NW_009920270.1, read as the reverse complement.
TGTCTTAAACCTGTCAATCACCACAGAATTCTTATTGTTCTGCCTTAATTTGTTCCCCACAAATGCACATAAATAGAACTAATACTATTATGAACTTGGATAACAGAACTTGACTTGAGAGCTTACTTTAGTGAAAGAAATGCTTCTTTTCAACACAGCATTTGTGACAACTACTGTATTTAAAAAAAAAATAAATTCAATTGTATGGTTGTGGCTATCATGACTTAAAAGGATTTCTTTTCCCTCCTAGAGGCATCACAAGGTTAGGTAAATCCAGAGAGATGCAGAGAAACAGTAGATAAGGAGTATTCTGAATACGTCACCTAAACTCAGTTAAAACTGCCTAGTTATTAGACAAGACCATGTGTCTCAAAGTAGAGTTTACTTCCTGCCTGTTTTTCATCTCATACTTATTGAGATTCTGCATGCAGTAACTGCATTTCAGACTTCTCCCTGGAAGCTGGAGGAGGCAGGTCCTACCCACAGCAAGTGAAAGTGCACTGCTAGCTGAGAGTATTAAAGTATTTCCCAGGGAGCAGCAGGGTACTATCTTCCCCCATTGCAGTGTAAGTCTTGCTATCTCTCTCTTGGAAAATGGTAGCAGGGCAGCCCTTACACTGCAAAGAGCTCTCAGATTTCACTGATGTTTGCAACTCATTGCCAAGCAAGGACAAGAATGTTACATTGTCCAAAGAGATTGGTTATTCTTTCATGCTGCTTACAGTAGTAAGCATATCTAAAGCATAGCAAAGCTAGTGGTGGAAAGCTGGTGTTCTTAATACTCAAAAGGCAGGACAACCAGGCAGCCAGGCACCATTATATTTTGCACCTGTTTGGGAAAAGTATTCAAGGGCATATCCACATACAATCAAATCCAGACCAGTCACAGAAGCGAGAGAACAGAGACAAACTCTCTGAGAAATCAATTATAAATATGGCGCCAAACAAGGAAGTGAAGGCATTATGGTTGACATTACACTTGACTTTTTGGTAGTACTCAAGAAGCCACAAGCATGGTGCACCCACATTCACCTCTCCCACACACCACGAAAGAGTTCGACTCTCCTCTGACACTGCTACAATGGGCACCATTCCTCACCTGACCTTTTCTTCACTAATTTCTTGTCCCGTCGTCATCTCTCTTCTTCTTTACTGCTATCCATTCCCATGTCCTTCTTGATCACCAGTTTCCAGACTTGCAAGGGCCTTCTGGACATGTGCCTTTCCTCTTCCACTCTTTGCTGTCTTATTTACTGAAGCCTCATACTTTATTCTCTCTGCTCTCCTCAGAGGTTTCTTCCCTCCTTGTGTATTCAAAGGGTTTTCACACTGCCTGATCTGAGTTCCTACAAAGACCAAAAATAAGGATGAACAGTTATTTACAACTTTTTGTGTGTGTGTGATTGAAACCTAGATTAAACCACAGAGAAATGACACAAGTAACAGCATCTCCATTCAACAAAATGCCTGTTTATCCTCATATACCAAGAAACACAAGATTTATTTGTAAAAAGCAGTACTTTCAAAGCATAGTTCAGTGGTTTTTCTTAAATCGTGTTTAATTTATGTCTATTATTCTAAATTACTTTCCTTTCCTTTTTAGATGTTGCCACTATTTTACTATTATGAGGTAAACCTCACTCCTTTCTCACTTTGGGAATCATCTTGACTCAAGTCTAACTTGCCAAATTAAGCACAAGCCTGTTAGAAACCAACCCCCCACAAAATTGCTTTACAATAGTTCATTTCTTTCCTTTACAGGGAAGACGAGTGGGGGAGGGGAAATCATCTACCTTTTGGGTGCCTAGTTAAATCATGCACTGAAATAAAAGACATACACATTTTATAGGAAAATACTTTTTCCTGCATTTCTCACATGCATTATTTCTCTCTTCCAGACAGACTTTACCAGCCGCCTCTCCAGTTTTCCTGGTCTCCACATTGCATTCCTGTTCAGTAACTGAGCAAAATTGTGCCTCTCTTTTTTACACAGAGAAGACTGTTACCAGTGCAAAGGCAGCCTGGCCAGGAAGTCCTGAGGGAAAAACACTTTGTTCTAATATCATCCCTAATTGTATTACTCAGCAAACAGCCTTACTTCCCTCTGCAGCATCAGTAGCTCAGATGACTCCTGTCTGCAGTGGAACAGGACTGGAACAACACAACATTAGGCTTTTTACAAAGACCAACCTCAAGGTCCCAGCAGAAGAGCTGCCAAACCAGCCCTCCTCATGAAGCTTCATGCTTTCCCAGGAAGGATACAAGATTAGTCACTCTGGGCTTGCCCGTCCCAGTGGCCATTCTCCAAGGGCTGCCTTGCACTTGCATGTACAATGTGTTAGAGAGTAGCACAGAGCAACCCCTTCCAGGCCCACTTATCTCTTGGCTGTCACCAAGTCCTGCTCTTAGATGTTAGCAGCAATGTTCCCCTCTCACTAGTCCCAAGTTACAGCCTGCAGGACACACTGTCCCCTGAGAGATTAAAACCAGCATACCAGCCACCTCAGGAAAATGGCTGCTGCCTCAGGCAAACAGCCACCTCATGACCACCACACGTAAGGAGCCTCAGGCAAATAGCCACCTTGGTCAAATCGCCGTCACACATGGAGAACCTCAGGCAAATATCTGCCTCGGGTCACCATATATGGGGCTCTGCAAGCAAACAGCTGCCTTCGGCAAATGGCCATCACATGTGGGACAAGGCTGGCAAATGGCAGCCACATGCATTCCTACCTTTGCCTATGCAGACATGCTATCCACGAGTGACTAGCATGACCTCTCCACAGCTGGTTTGTGGGCTGAGGTTTATTTCGGGCAAAAGAGTGTCAGGGCTGCCCTGCACACAGGCGTTCCATCACATTTTCAGCTGCAGAAACACAGTGTGTTTCCTCTCCTTCCTCCTCCTGACTGCCCTGAGGCATCTATCGCCAGTGAGCAAGCAGCAAGCCACCCCTGTCTGGGAACTGCACTCTGGAAGTTTGCAGTGTGAAATTAGAAATAGAGAAATAAATTGTGGAGGTATGCCCTGCTCCCAGAGGCTAAACCCATTGCCGCAGTGATCGCAGAGAAACGCAACCCACATCTAAAAGGAGGAGGGAGAGCTGTGCTGTAGATTTTCACAGCCACTCAATATAACTCACCATGAGCAGCACATCCACTGGGCTGGAAAACGGGGAGGAAGGGGAAATCGCATTCCCTTCTCAGGCCATTTTAGTTAATACCTGCTGTGACCATATGTTCACTTGTAAAAACAATCTCAGCATCAAATATTAAAGTATTTCCATGGAAATCTCTAAGTTCTGTACTTATAGCACTCAATCTTTTTTGTTCATTCTATCACTCCCTATTGAATAATTAATAACAGGTTAAAAATATGTTTTACATTAATTCCTATTACTGTTAAAAGAGCAGCTCCATCTGATGCTCACCACTTAGGACCAAGTGATGCGCAGTGCTGATTTACCCTTTACATTTAAGTTTTTATGTAAGGGCAATACTTTTCCCATGGATACAACTGAAAGTTTCCATCTTAGCTTGCTTTCAAGAGACTTGCCACCCTAAGGACCAACACCTGCAGAGAGATGGGCATCACGTCTGCCGTCAGCCCTCTGTTCTGGGGCATGGCTGTCTCCTAAATCTTCAACAATTAGCACTTTCACACCTCCAGCCACCTCCCTCCTCTCAGGCACCACCAGCAAGCCCACCCCAGCTTTCTGCATGCCCCCAGTACGGCACCAGGTCATGGCCCCAAGGAAGTTGTGAATGCTCCATCCCTGGCAGCGTTCAAGGCCAGATTGGACAGACCCTTGGGCGACATAGTTTAGTGGGCGGTGTCCCTGCTCATGGCAGGGGGGGTGGAACTAGATGATCTTAAGGTCCTTTCCAACCCTAACTATTCTATGATTCTATGATTCCTTCGAGACCCTGCACCAACCCTTGGGATAGTTCATCAGCTCCTCCTGCTGCCTCTGCCAAGCATTTTCTGTCCTTTACCTTCCCTTTTTACCTTGGCAGCTCCCCAAGGCTGTTGCCATGGAAATCCCCAATTACAAACCCTCCTCCATCTCTCTGAGCCCCAGGAACCAGCCCCTGGAAGTTTCTTTCTTCTGCTAGCAGCAGTCTCTCTTGGGTTGTGTCCCCAGACGGCCCTGGTTCCCGTGAAGGGGGAACTTGCTGCCTCCCCTGCAGAGCAGCCCTCTGGGTTCAAGCTACACTTGAGTCAGTCCCAGTACTGCTGCAAGACGAACCGCACCCCACCTCACAGGCTGTCACTGTACACTATAACAAACAGGTCGTAATTTATGCTTACAGCACAGCTGAAATTAGTTAAAAGTGTTGGATACATCAGTTAAAAAAACAAACAAACAAACAAACAAACAAAAACCACAAAAAAAACCCACCAAACCACCAAACCAGAAATGCTCTGGTTCTTCAGTTTGACAGGGCTCATCTAGTAATATTGAGTCCACTACTTAATACAATAACTATGAATTAACTTAAAATAGGTAATTTTACCACAATAAAGTAGAAGAGATTTCCAAAAGGAAAAGGAAATGCTAACTGACAGATGCCACTGAAAATCTTCCCCATAAATCCTTGTTTTGGCTTTGTACACATTTGATATTGCTGTTGGTGAATTTTGTAAAAAGTATTTGTACTTAAAGCAGGTTAAAGAAGTTAATATGAAGGAATAAACCTGTATTTTTCAGCAAAAGTACAAATAACATTTTTTCATTTCTTGATTAAAATATCATAGAATTGAAGAAAATGTTACTTTCAATAAAATGGTGCTAATGCTATCTCCAAGTAGAATGATACATAATGCAACAGGAAAGACAATAAGAAGTGATCCATATGTATCCACCACAATTCACTGACAGGAACTATTTTTTTTTTAACCAATATAGTGTCTAATGGGCACAATAACCATAATATGAACAAAAAGCCATTTTCACTTCCAATATACTTTACAGTGATGCTTTTGCAATTTAAGTACTATTCTTAATCCATTTTCACAGGCCTTTACCTTAATGCAACAAAATGAAAGTGACCTTAGGGACATTTTCTCCTCTGCACTACAGACAATACAGGCAAACTTTGTGAACTCAAAACCATGAAGATTGTTGCTCTTAAATGGGACTGTCACCATCAGAGCACAGAGACACTTTACAGCCACTGAGGCATAACTGTGTATTTACTTTCCCTGCGGTGTAATTTGCTACACTGTGATTGGTGCTGCAACTGTGGTTTATAAAATCATAGTACAATTATTTAATGTAGTTCAATTTGCAAAACCCTCTCTGGCAATTGGCTAATAATAACTGACTCAATCTGAGCAAAGCACTCGCAATAAACACTGTATTACAATTTTTTTCAATTACTTTGCAGTTAAGTGCAAATTTCTTACCTCTGAACAGCTCTACTTGAACTTACTAAATAACGATCACCTTTGCCAGTTATGAAAGCAACATGTTAGCTTTTCTTTCTTTTACAATGAAACATAGCAATTTCCAATGTTACATAATAATAAAGAAACCTAATAGGCATCCAAATGTGAGACACTGTCAAAAGGAAGTAGTTTTAAAATTTTCTTCAAACACCTGCGATTGAAAAGCAATGTTATAGTCAATTATGCAGAGCAACATACAGAAAAAACACATGTATGCTTTCTTTCAATTAAAATTATACATATCAGTCATGCAAAAGAACACATGATTTGTCAAGCTATTTCACTCACGGGAGAAAAAAAAATGGAGGAAAAAGGGAACCTAGAAAAAAAAAGTATTAATAATTTCAGAAACATTAATTTCAGAAACATACATTTCAAATTTTGTTTTATATAAACTTATCATGTGGTTATGTTTTCATAACTACTAAAAACTTAAATAAAAACCATTTTATCTAAAAATGATATATTTTCTCCAATCTCATTTTGGTAGAAAACCCAAAAAAGCTATTTCAGAATGGACTCTTTTCAGGGTGTTTGCTACCTGATATAGAAAAAAAAAATCTTATTTAAAACCTGTGTTTAAAAGATATGTGTTTCTCATCTTTAAAGAAAACCTTAAGACATTTTTTTTTTGCTTTTCATATGACAGCCCTTTGAAAGGACTGAGGCAGAGCTCAGGAGTTTCACACTCCTATCCACTATCTCTATCTGGAAATAATTAAGTAATTATTGTTATCCAGGAGTTTCCTGGGAAACATGAATTGGTTTGGGAGCTCCAATTAAGAAAGCACAGAAGACAGACCTGCTGTTTATATCCCTATCTCTTCGAAGACTGGTATATATGTTTAAATAAAACAAATTACCCTTACCTACCATACTTGCATCACTGCTTTCCCCTTGCCTGAAAAACTGACCATGGTGTAGCAAAGAGACAGGTATCAAATCATGATACGTATCAGAAGAGAGGTGCACAAGACCAATCCATTTCTGCTTTTGGGAAAAGACCAGCCCCCAAGTAGCAAATGAAACATTTTCCCTCTGACTTCCTAATTCTCATGATCAGGTTCTGGAGATTAAAAATGAATAATATACCCAGCCCTGTTAGCAATCACAGTAGAGGTGCCAATGAATGAATTAACAGGCACAAAGATTAAGCTGCCCTGATCAGCTTTTAAAAATCAATGTGCTACCAGTAAGCAATGCCATCTCTACACCTTTGTCTACATGGTTGTCTGCCATTTGTTACACTGAAGTTGTTAGCAAGTTGAGATGAGGGATGGTGGAAAAGTGGGCCCCAAAATATCCTTTAATTTGGTGTTTGGTCAATGTTCTGACAAAGGTTATCAAACAGGCTGGGTGATATTCATCATCTGCATGTTGATACGCAGTGTGACAGAAATAGTGACACAGAAAAAAAATCATTCTCTTGTCACTCTGGATAATGTTAGAGACATCCTTGTGCAATTTTACTGTCGTGGGATAAGTGATAAATTATGTATATGGCACAACATCATGCTGATTTGGGGGAGGGCATCATGAAGGTGAAATGCATACCTTCTGCTCATGAATGTCAATCTAACTGAAGTCTTGGAAATGGATACTGCTGTCAGACTGCTACAAAACAAAAAGGACAGAAGACCGGTTGCCTGGGTGCTTGCCATGAATGAGGACTGAACAAGACTTCACTGTTGGAAAAAGCAACAATTGGAAATCCAAAAAATTCATGCAGAGATCTTTCCCTCCTGCATGTTCTTTCATTTGATTCTAGCTCCAAGGTCATTTCTAGTATACCAATAATTATCATTATATGACACAGCAGTAAATCAGTCTGGCCCTTCCAATATGCTTAAGCAACTTTATATATTCCTTGCTGCAAAGTAAACATTTCATCAGAGATAAGTTGCTGACAGATCACACAAATGCATATGTTGATACCTGCTTTTGGCACAGACAAGAACATGAGTGTAAATACTATCACATCAACAGCGCCCTTATGCCACCCCAGGTATGCCTGTTATTGGTAGCTGGAACAGAACCTCAAAAGTCAGCTCTGAATGTGACTGTAGGTCACACACAACAGCCTGAGATTTTACTGACCTTGTAGAATCCATATACAGAGCTCTACAGTTAATATTACATTGACTATACCACATGAAAATACACATCCAAGGACTGAAGTTAGAAGAAACATTTATGTTAGAGGGAAAAGGAATCAAAGACAAAGACAGGATATCACAGAATGACACCTCTAAAAAGTCTGTAAAATATGCTTGGGAGTTGGGCTTGATTTTATCTTTTGACATTAACAGGAGCTGTTGGCATCATTTGATACTATATTCTGTGCAATCAAACATGAAATTGTAGTATCTATGATGCCAAATATCCCTTGAAAGCTTAATCTGACATGTGTCACTCATGTAAAAGAATTTCATACAGGCATTGCATATTGAGCTGTACAGACCCATGAATTCATTATCATTGGCAAAAGGTCAGCTTTTACTTCTTTTTATTCCCTATGCTATTTCTGAAAGAGCAGAACAATCACTTTACTAATGTCAGGACTTGTTCTACATCTAGGTGTTTCTATCAAAGAAAGCATATTTATTTCTTTACCCTTGGTTACAAAGAAAGATATTTTGCACTCTCAAGAAATGCTCAGATTACATGGGGGACAGTCTTCAGATGGCTCTGTCCTTCAAACACAAAGCAGTTCTAAAATCACCTTCATAAAACACCGTATCAGCTTTGATTCTGTCATGCAATGTACAAACCAAGACATATCCAGTGTTAGAAAATCCAACAATGTCTGATTGCTCATTGAACAAAAGCATTATAGTTCATGGGAGAATAAAAGGGGTTGATTCATGTTACAAACTGATCCGCCTGCAAGAAAGCTGTTTAAAAGACTGAGCAGTAGAACCTGAGCTCTAACTAAACATAGCTAAAAATATGTTTTTAATTGCGGTATCAAAGACCATGAATACGAACCCTGATCAGTAAGAGAAATCTTTCTTTTTCTTCCATTATAAGAATATGTTTCTTTCCACTAGAAATAAAAAAAAAAAAAAAAAAAAAAAAAAGAAAAAACCCAGCTTGAAAGCAAATGGCTTCTAATGAACATCCAAGATTTAAATAACCTGTATTGCCTGAGCTTTGTGTGCCTCCATTACAGTCCTTTATAAGATTGAAAGAATTTCAGTTTTTTAGTTCTTTGTTGGTTGGGAGTAGAAGTGAAATAGAAGTATTTAGATCCTCAAGCAAAAGTTTTCATCTCTCCTCTACATCACCTGTATAAGATCATGGAAATTGAGAGTGAGAAAAGGACAGTGGGCTGTTTATTTGTTTGGAGCATGCTGTTTAAGATAGAGGCAGCACCTGTCATCACTATGAAGGAGGAATAATCATATCAGCTAACTTCTAATTCTGTGAGCAGTGTTTCTTTTAGACTGGGGTTTTGTAACATTCATTCATTTTTTACTCAAACAATTTACTAAAATTCAGGATCCTGACAGTTGTTTTTACTAGGAGGATATCATGACGGAGCCAAATAATTTTCCACTGAAATCATGTTTACTTACATAGGATGTATGAAGCTCTGTTTCTGTGATCACAGGATCAGACACTAGAGCCTGTCATTACTTACAGCTTGAAGCCTCACCACAGACAACGTAAACTTCTTCAGTGCCACAAACTCAATGACACATCCCTCTAGTTTTTTGCTCCCTACAGCACTCCAGTTCTGTAACATGTGATGTACCTTGCTTTTCTCAGATGTTTTTTAGCACAACCCCTCCCTTCCTCTTAAACTTGCTAACATGAAAACAAAAGCTCCTTTGGACTGCGTAACTATATGCCTTGCATATCCTTACACTTTCACCCAAAAGGCCGAAGTCTGATGGGGCTTCCTGTCACTCACTCTATAAAGCATCTCCCATGCCTATATTTTACACCAGTTGCTCACTCCAGCTTTTTTTAGGTTTGTCCTAGCTCAGGAGTTTAAAATTGTAACAAGTATTATATGGGATCAAACCATTCAAATCTCCTTCAAGAGCGTGTTTTCAGTGTCCTAGCTGGAACAGCCATCCCACAGATACAAGACCTCACGAGAGCAAGATTTCAGACAAAATATAGAAAAAGCTATCAGAGCACAACAAGAATAACAATTCTGGAAAAGAAGACACTAACATGGAGTTAACAAATCCAGACAGGAAGTTCAGTCTGGTAAGCAATTTTATTCAAAAGGTAATTTCCTTGAGGTTGGGAAGAACAATAGTCATAGAAAAGTAGGTCAAATTGGCACCCTACTTGTCAATGGAGGGGCTGGGTACATCTCAACTCCCATTCCTAACAAACATCTGGCCAACCTTCTCCACAGCACCTCCAGAAGAGGAATCCAGAGCCCTTCTGAGGGACCTATTTCTATTTTCCATCATATTTTCCCAAACTCCAACCTGAATTGCTTTCTTCCACATGAAACTGATGTTTTACTGTTCTGTCCCAAGTATAAAAGGGGAACAATTAGGTGCCACCAACTGTATGAAATCTGTTGCAAATTGGGATACTGTTATCTTGTCTATTTTCTTTATATTAAACATGACCACTTCTTTCAAGTTACATTCTACACTTTCTGAACTCTCCCTTGAGGTACCTCGAATTTGTCCACATCTTTATTACGCAATGAAATATGGTTTTTTACAAGAACACTACATTGCTGACCTATCATCAGCTATTGCCTACTCCAAGATCTTTTCCTGCCATTCACACTGCATGGGCAGTTACTATTCTCCATTTTTGACTCCAGCTTGACCCTTATTTTTCCTAGGTATAAGGCCTTTGAAAAGCTGAACCTGATCTTGTTGATTTAGTACTTTCTTTCAAATTAACAAGGCCATTTTGAATTCCAGTTTTGTCTTCCTCCATCCTAACAGCATAACAGCTTGATGTCCTCTGTGTATTTGACCAATATAACCTCCATTTTGTTACCTGAATCCTTCATGAAAATACTGAATAGAAACGGGTTAGTTCTTATTTAATGCCCTCACATTCTGAAAGTGAACTACTAGTTTTGAGTGGTTTCCACTCCATTGTGTGCAGTGTTTTTATAATGGATATACTTCCCTGCATAATACATAAAGATATCATGAGAAAAAAGTCAAAAGCTTAAGAGAAGTCAAATTATATATCCCCTTATGTACTGTGTCTATTATCCTGCCCAAGAAAGAAATCAGATTAGTTTGATGTGATTTGTTCTTCACAAACCCAGAGGGTTCACTATCTTCAACAGCTGATAAATTGACTGTTTCATTATTTGTCCCAGAACCTTTCCTGGGGCAGAAGCTGTGCTAACTGCTCCCTAATTTCTCCAGATTAGCCCATTTTTCCTCCTTTTTTACCACCTGAACTCTTCAAGTGAGCAATTTATGAAACTCAACCTATTAATAAAACCTATTATACAAAAAAAGATAAATATAACTAATGTCCCAGAAAAAGATCTATATATAAAGAAAAATACTACTTATCTGAACAATCCCAGGAGTATCACAAAGGACCATGGCTCATCCTGTGAAATTTCCAGAAACCAGGAACAACTGGAACTGCTTATTTTAGTTAGAATATGAATCAGAGAGGACATGCTGGAAGGATACAAATGAGTGCATGGCATAAAGAAGTTAAGCCAAATGCTCCAGTTAATCCTCCTGTGATGCAAAAGAAGCAAGCCACCAAGGAAACTGAAAGGCGCACTTTTAAATGATAGAAAGCCCCACATTCTCCTTTTAAAAGGACAGCGTATAGACTCTTGCAAAGTGTTGCCAACAGTCAACAGAGAGGGGAAATGCCTACCAGAGAGGATCGGACATTTCTGTAGATAAGAGCCAAAAGCAATGCCACCCCCTCCAGAGAGAACCAACAAAGCACCAGTTTGCCATTTTGAATCTAAACCAAGAGCACAGCCATAGGGAATTGCTACAGCGATTAACTCCAGGGTCTCACCACTGCCCTGATGCCCAGGTGTTGATTATGCCCACCACTGGCTTGCTCACCCGGCACTTGTGCTTCTGCCAGTGACTGCTGGCTACATTCTTCCTCCCCTCTCCCCCTGCTTTCCTGTAGTTTCTTCACCATTTTGCAGCCATATAGCACCTGATCAGCCACAATCACTCTGCAGTAATTACTTGCTCTACATGACAAGCCCACAGAGTACTGTGGTTAAAACTTGCCAAATTTTCCCTTGCTTATGGCTTCTGCATCTAGATTATTATTCACATTTCCATGCACTCACTTCCACAACTCACTTGGCCTTTTCTCCTCCTTCAATAATCACCCCTTCAACTGAAAAACTGAAGTGAAGGACACATATAGCCTGGGACCACCACATCAGCTATGGTACTGCTCATGCCCTTCTATGTCCACAGCAGTCCACTTCTTTGTGTGATTAAACCTAAACAACCTAAAAGACTTTTGTTTTAATATCTTTGCAAAGTCCACCTCAGCCCAGCGTCTATTTGTGTTCTCACTTTAGCCCTATACGCCTTGCCCACCAGGACATACTTACTTCATACTGTTCAAAGCTTGCTCTGAAGACAGAGTTATTAATTTCCTTAGGGCTTTTTATAGCACCTGGTAATATTAGCATTTCACAAATGTTAGAGATGTTGTGAAGTAAATGCCATTAGTTTGAAGGGGGAGCGTGGGGGTCTTCCCCTACAGACACTTCTAGGCAAAGAACTGACTACAAACTAATACCAATATTACACAGGACATCTGTGTGCCCAACTGAGACATCTCATGCCTGACTTTTTGAACCAACTAACGCAACATCGTGGTTATCAGTTTGAAGCACATCTACCACTGACTTGATCTGCAGCTGCAAGTCAGTGCTTCTGCAAATCAGACCCCAGGGTCTGTAATGATGCATCACAGAAAAGATCACACAGGCAATCACAAGAAAAGCACTTAGTTCACAGAACTTGTTCCATAAGAATACACTGACAAAGGCACTGAGCAAAGCCAGCTCTCCAACGCACCATTCAGGTGAGCCTTCATTAGGAAGGCACTGCCTTGTGCCCTGCCATCTCCAGCTATACACAGTACAGACCACTGGTCTGCCCTCGCTTCATTCTTTTGACTGCCCCCTCATTCCTCATCTTTTTTTTTCATTATCTGCCCCAAGAAACAGCTTGCAACTTATCCATTATTCATTCTTCCCATGCTGATGCTTCCAGCCAGTTTGCAGTTTTATATTTAAAGGCCATTTCAGATGGCTGCATCAAGGTTGCAGAAGTTACTGTAAGAGCTTGACTTTTCAAATTTAATGTCTTTTGCAAGTCTGTGGTCACATATGCCTATACTACAGCAGAATTAACAACCAACCATGCTTTTTACTTTTCTACTTAGTGCCTTATAAGAACCATGGGAAGAACACCACATATCCAAGTGCTCCCTCTCTCACCTTTTTCTTTGCGTGCGCACACCCCTAGGCTATGTTAGTTGCAACCTGAGAAAAAGAAGGCAGGCCACAGGACTGCTACTGAGTGGCATGGCCTCTGGGGTTGGGACCAACATTCAGACACTTAGCCCCATACTCCTCGTTCCAAGCTCAGCAGCAGCAATTCTTTCCTTCTCCCTCAGGATTATGAAAAACAAGACATACGTGACAGACAAGCCAGTGCATGTGGTTTGCACACCAGTTTCAGCCCTGCTTCTAAGGCTCAGTCTGGTGCCAGGATCCCACAACCAACTCGGACAGCTCTGCCAGTCAAGCAGAAGTGGTCCTGGGACCAAAGTTCACTGCTACAGCTGAATGTGTGAGGATGGCCATGTGCTGAAAGGTTCCTGCATTTGCCTGAGGGATGTGACATCAGCCATCTGTGCCCTACTGCAACTGGGCAACAACTTGCACCTCCCCAGAGCACAGAAACTACAGTATTCTACCCCAAAGTTTCCTCCTCTGCTGAACTTACCATACTGTCCATTTCCTCCAGCTCACTGCTGCAGATTCCCAAACCAGCTATTGAGTGAAAAGACCAGAAAACATCTAGGTGATGTAGAAAATAAAGTGCCACTTATATAGTGCCATTATGTTCAGTGATACCTGTATGGAAAAACAATAAAATCTCCTCTTCTCTGCTGGTGCAAAATCCTAGATCAGTAAGGAGAAAGAATAAAAGGGAATTTTTAAAAACACAAAGAAAATTAAGAGAAAAAGTGTAGGGGAAATGATCAAGAATTAAACTTGTGTTTTTACACTCAAGCGGGGGGGGTGGGTAGCGGGGGGAAAGAAACCAACCCAAAACCAACAAACAAAAATTTGCACGTCATCAAGGGCAAAGACTCATTACTAAGATTGTATATTACTGGGACGTTTGTGGGGGAATGTGATAGGCAGTCTGGGCTTTGCTTGCACTTAAACGTGTCCATCAGCAGTGATTCAGATCATTTTATCTGATAAGCAGCCATGGGTATCTGCGGAAGAGAGACACTGCAGTTTGTGTCTGCTTTGTTGTTTTCGGTACATTGACCTAACATCACTGTACTGCAGACAGTTAACATATTTCAAGATCTGCAGAATGATGAGATTTAATCTTTTCAGTGCCCCAATTCTAGCTAGAAAGGCATGTGTGGGAGCAACTGGCTTTTTTAAAAAATGCCATGGATTGTGTTATTAAGTACAGACCCTAGCTATTCAAAGTGGATTTATTTCGCTAGAGAAAGGTGGATTTCTCTACTTGGCTACCAACAGAGCGCGTGCCCTTGAAAGATTAATGTTTGCCTGAAGAATCTTTACATTCCCCAGGTGGAGGCTTTGCTGTCACACCACTACTTCTGAAGTTCACACGCCGCAGTCAGCTCAGGGGTTTGCAGTACACAGCATGAAGCACAGCCGGTACCCCCATGCTCCCAGCAGTTGCACAGGATCCCAGTCTCCATCAAGATCATGTGCATCCAGACACCGCTGAGCGATGCAACCTGTCTGGGAGCCGAGGTGTGCACTACAGCCCTGCACTATTCCTCTCTGGTATCTGATGAAACTCAGCCGGTATTAGAATTTCCCTGTTTTCAACAGATCTCAGACTCATAAACCCAGTCTCCAAGAAGCTGACCTGGAGGTGACTATAGTGGTAAATCACATTACTTGGATAATACTGCTTTTAAAACATTAATTAAAACAGCTGTTTATTTTGGAAAAGTAAATAAATATATATACACACATACTACAGTGAAATTACTGATGTTGGATGATAAGCACCTATCTTCTATTTAGGCTTTCTGGGAAAAATGGACAAACATTTTCAGGAAGCAAGTGAGAGACATCACTTTACCAAAATGGCAATAATTAGCAAGTTCCTAAAAATACTCCAATATGACTAATAATCCTTCAGCCAGTGATCTGACAAATCTTACGAACCACTGGATTAGAGGAAGAAACTGAGGAGCCTGAGCTAGGCAGTCTGGCAGTTACCCAAAGTCACACAGGAACTGCAGCCTGGTGCTGAATACCCAGGCAGCAGATACGTTTATTGTGCCTTCTCTATGTTTTCTTCTTGAACGTAGTATTTAGTTAGCAAAAAG
Source organism: Nestor notabilis (assembly GCF_000696875.1). Classification (NCBI taxonomy): domain Eukaryota; kingdom Metazoa; phylum Chordata; class Aves; order Psittaciformes; family Psittacidae; genus Nestor; species Nestor notabilis. Next base: position 794 of record NW_009920270.1, on the reverse strand, counting down.
GTATTTACTGCTCACTGGAAGGATAAACGATTACTCAGCATCTTGCATCACCGCATGCTTTTACTGTTTATTTCAGTTGTGCCACTACAAAAGCCATTGGCAAGTCAATAAAAAAGCTTCCATCATTCAAAGGTTCAGCCCTTGCCTTTGTCAAATCTATTAGAAGATAGATTCTGTCATTTACAGCACTTTTCATCTTGTGTAGCCCTAAACACCAGCAGCCAGATTGAGATTGCCTTTTCAGAGTTCACAAGGGACTTTTACTGCTGTCAGATCTAAGCAAGACTTTAAAACTATTTCTCAAAGCACGATTTATTGGACTGCTAGCATGTGGTGACAGATGTTGAAGTAATAACAAAATCCTTTGTATTGCAGGGTTTCTTGACCTGCCTGTTTATTAATGTTCATCTTTCCTCATAACTCAAAAGCATTGCTTTGTGCTTCTGTTACAGCCTTATGGAATCAAATAAAATGCTGCTGCTGCTTCTGCTTGTCCACATAAGAAAAATCAGCTCATTAAAATGTTAGTATAGAAGTTGCCAGTAACTACATTGCATTGCGTTGCTCCGCAGAAGAACTGATGTCTTCCAGGAGTCAACAGATGACATACTTCTAATATTTCTTAAATTTCTATTTAGAAGCTGTAACTTCTGTCATGCACAGGAACACTATGCAAGAGTTCATAACCACTGTCATTACATTTCAACTTCGAAATTTGAGTGAGGGACCCTGGCCTGCTACACATGCTGGAAGTTTACAATTGCTAGCTGTCGTGGTTCAAACCCAGCCGGCAA
>NW_009920269.1:7468-12594 GCF_000696875.1 Nestor notabilis | reverse complement strand
AATAAAAATAAAAATAAAAATAAAAATAAAAGAAAGCTTTAGAGAAATGTCAAAGAAAGCTTTAGAGGAATGTCAAATTAGTTCAAGGTGAGAAGAATATCAGGCTTGTCTTTCTTACATCTTGTTGGATTGTGTTTTATTCTTTGTGCATAAAAACAAAGCCAAAATTTCTTTCAGTAGCTTCCTTTTTTAAACTACAAAAGGAAATGTTTGCTAGAGTTCACACAGTAATTGGAGTGTATACACATTTTCACTAACATTTTCACTGGAACTCTTTAAACAATCTTTTCCAGTTGTAGAAACAACCCACTATTTGTAACTTTCTAAAATTCCAGGGAATACTAGGCTTCTTGGGTAAGCATATATAAAGAAACCTCAACTGGAAAGAAATATAATGCTTGATCATATATTTAATAATTTATAGTAAATACTCATAAGACATTATGTTCTTTATCATGACTTTCCAAACAAGGATGTAGGTCTACAGTAATGTTTTGGAACCCAAAATCCTTCTTACCCTTATCTTACTTTGAAATTTGGAGGTACTATGACCTCATATGGACTTTGTCTAACTGCTACTTGATTTTTAAGAACTCCAGTCCCATATTTAACCAGAAAAAAGTATCTCTTAGAAAGAATTCACATAACAAATATTGCTATCTTGAATTTTAGTTATTAATCATAATTGAAAAGGGAACAGAATATTGGTAGTTGATAACTTACTCCTATACCGTGGTCAATCCTGGACTTCATGTTTATCCTGTAGATGTTCTTCTTTCATAACTATATAAAATAAATCACTCTTGAGCATTGAGTTTGCCTTCCTTTTCTTCCCTACCAATATATGTAAACATGTCAGGTTTTAAAAGTGTGTTGATGTAAAGTTCAAGACAAGCTATTTCGAAACAACTAGGATTCAATTTACTAGTGCTTTTATGAGAAACAGTGGCAACTGCAAATGCATTCAACAAAGATATTCTAAAAGACTTCAGAATCTGAAATTTTATACAAGGTGATAATGTCATGCTGTAGCCTTTACTCATTGTTTGAAAGTATATGACATAAAGTCCTGAAGAATTCTTTCAGTCACAGTAAATAATGGAACCCTGGACTATGTTTTAATTCTCAGGTCAAAGATTATACCGTGGCTGTACCTTGGCATTATATTAAGATGAGATTCAGATTCCTTCACCCCATGCTTTCTATAAAAAAAAAAAAAAAACCAAATCCAAAACTAAAGCATATCCACAAAATTGGATTTGCGCTGCTCTCCAAGAATTAATTGCGTCATCTGAATGACTGGAGTATCCAGTCAGGTCACAGCTTATCTGTATGTGTAGACATGTGAATTGCTAAAGCAGTGCAGACAGTCCTGATGACATTGCCAATGACTCATTTTTCAGCTTCTGTGTAAGTCTGTCTCTACCCCAACTGGTCTTTGATTATATATTTCTCTTGTAGTGCAGTTGCCTCAAAAACACAGACAGATGTGAAATACCGGGAGAATTTTGAAAATCAAAAAAACATTGAACAGCAGTTTAAAGTCATATAATTCACATGCATGTTTGGAATTTGAAAGCCGCAGGGGTAACTTGCAGGTTTCAGTTTTATTTTGGGCATAGAGAGGAAATGATTGCTCAGTGAGGGTGGCTTCAAGCCAGGCCTAGTTGAATGTGACTCATAATAGCTAACAAGGATGAAATCTATTTACTGTGCTTTATATTTTCTTGGATCCTTAAGGAGGACAAATGGATTTTTGAGGCTTTTATTTGAAGTATTAAGTGGGCTTTGGTGAAAGTCTCCTTAATCATTCTGAAAAGTTAATTAATGAAAAAAAACCACCAACAGATAAGTTTTTAATGCTATAAATTCTTTCTGTCTTTAAATAATAACTTCCTCTATGAGCAGTTAAAGTCTTCTGGTTTTGAAGGTTTATTTTTTTTAAACAAAGAGTAATATAAAGAAATGCTTCAGCTTTTGAGTCTAAGTATGTGAAGGACCATTTACAGCATCCAACCACTCTGCAGGGCTTCAGAGTAATGTTAATGTTAAGACTACTCTCAAATCATGTTAGAATGCTCAAGTGTAAACTGTATTCTTGTAATTTTTTAAATAATAGTAAGAGAAAGTAAAAATACCACAGCAAATAGAAAACTACATACACTGCAGTTATACACAAGTAAGAAAACAAGGTCAAGTGTTGTAGGAAACAACAAAAACTCTGCTTAAAACTTTCTATTTGTGCCAGGACTCAAAATCATAAAAAGCTGTTTCTTATAATTAGTTACCTCTTAATTGAATTTGTTAATTTATTACCCTCTACAATATTTCTCACAAAAAATCATACTTTGCAGTACAGCCTTGTAGGTTCAAGTTCCAGGTTTTTCTGTGACACTTTCTTTATCAGCCATTAAAGCCATGCCAGTATTTGCAAATTGACAGTTGGTGTTTATAGAGCTTTACTGCAGGTGTAGAAAGTCCAGGAAGAACTACTAGTATTTTCATCTCTATTTTAGAAAGACTGTGAAATTCACCTACCTGAAATGGGTAATTTTATTTATTATGTCATGCTGTGAAGCTCATTTTTTCCCTGTTCCTAGTTGCTAACAGTGTAAAAGAGTGCTCCATGTTCAAAAAGAGAAAAATACTGTTTGAATAGAAATGTGAAAGGGAAGTATGTAGATGGCATGTAAGGGTCTTGATAACTTAAAATAATTTAGGGGTTGGAAAAAAGAACAATTGCAAATTTTTCTTTCTCTTTTTATTACACATCTTCTTCCTAAAGCATATTTCCTCATTATGTATACAGTATGAAGGGACATAATAAGAGTAAAAGCACTATATTATTATCAGATGGAGTATATATCATAAGCATATGATCAGGTGGAATATATATCATAAGTATATATCTGCCAAAGCACTGCTTTTGGAAAGATGTTTCAGACATCTGCAACATCACCCATGACCTTTGGTACATCTGAAGACTTTTCTGCCTCTACAAGAAAGTCAGTGTTGATTAGGGCCTTTTAACTTTGCTGTAGAGGAAGCTTCATTCATTCAGGAGTCCCTCTGGTATCAGGTAGTCATCTTACACAGATGTGTAAAGTGTGTATGAGCCTGGGTTAGCCTTCTTCAGGGCAACCATGAGTATGACCATGATATGACAGAGATGGAAATAGATTCTGTTTAGTATAAGATTGAGGTAGGTCAAATCTGCCTTGATGCTTGGGGTAAGAGGTGTTAAAGGGTTTCCCTTTGTCAGTGTTTGATTCATAATCTGCTCTGGGCCAGAATGGCTGCACACTCCCTTTTACTCATGGCTTTTCATTTCTACTGAGGCTGGCTCCTTGTCCTTAGATTCTTCTGTATTTTATCAATATGGCTCAAAAGAAACATTTTTTTTTTCAGAACAGAAAATTATTACAAGTTTGTCTGACAAATTTTATATTTTTCTTTTTCTTGTAAACTTATACGTATAGAAAAATCTTCTGGTCTGCTCTGTGGGCTCAAAGCTGTCTTTTTAAGAAGACAGCAGAGGCACTGTGAGTTTTCTAGCACTTGTTTACATAACAAGGAAGAGAGATGTGATAATAATCCTCACTTTCCTGTGCTTCAAACACTGGCTACAAGTGAAAAGTTGTTAGTTTTGCAAAGCCTATAAGAAAACAGAACAGCAAAAAGCAATGTGTCTTCTATTAAAGCACCATCAAAATGCCAGTGCTGTTCAAAAATGGGATGGTTACTAATTCCCCTGATAAGAAATTATCTGCATTCAACTTGCTCTGGAGTTGTAACTCTTGTAACAGAATCTCAAAAGAAATTAAAGCTTCCTTACCTCAGTGGCTAAAAGACTCTAAATACTTGAAGATAATTCATGTGCATAAGATGCATAATTTCTCTGGCAAAAGAAGGAAAAATGCACCATAAGACTATTCAAAAATACAGTAATGACAAGTATTACTTGAAGAAATTATACCAAGGTAGCATTAAGGAAAACCAAAACTATTTACAGCAATAGCTAACAATCTTCTAATTTATTAAGAGAGAAAGCATTTACGTTTGGTAAAATACTTTATGATTTGATTACTTCTAAACATTGAAAAGTAAAGTTCAGGAAAGAGTTAAATTTCAAATATTGAAAAGCATTGCAAGATAACTAATGGTTGTGCCTGAGCTGCCATGTGTAGTGTTGTAGATGCTTGTATGCCAGAAGCATAGAACCACGTTTCTTTGTGCACACTTTGTTCCTGACTTTCTGTCATGTCATATGTACTGAGTTTAAATGAGAAATTTTTTGTAATTTGTGGTTCCATAGTTCATTCTTTCTGACAGCCATAACGGGCTGAGTGGTCTTTGGATCAGGTTTTTGTTATGAGTGAATGCTTATAACTTCATGTCACTGTACTGTAAAAGCTTTAAGAGGTTATGAGAAGTGGAAAGAACATATGGCACCCCATTGCACCTTCAGATGCTTTTGTGTCATGGTATCATACATACCCTGTTAAATGTCTCACTGGGTAAGTCTGATTGTTGTTCAAATGACAGGCCACTTAAATTGCAAACTTTCCACTTCTATTTTGGAGGCATTCACAATAACTGGAGGAGGGAGGTACCACAGTCCTAGCTCAGCATTACTATTCACAAAATCTGTCCATTCTAGTGTGAATGTCAAAGTAAGTTCTTTTCTTTCTGACCTATTAGTAAGTACAAGTCTTGCACATTTTTAAAGGTAGGATTCCTGTTTCATTTCGTTCCTCTCAGTCTAGGAAATTCTTTTACTAGTACACACAAGTGATTATGTTCTGTCCATTTTTCTCCCTCAATGGTTTCGATCTTGACTTTTTTATTAATTGTAATAAGAATGTAAATATATAATTATGTGTAATTTTAAAATAATTATTTTCTGTGCTTTCTTAAGTATAGCTTTAATTTTTTTTCATCTTTTAAAATCTGCTAGGCATCCAGATATTCTGAATGTGTCTATTTGATAAATGCAGAGGGCTTTTGGACTCAATTGTTTGTTTACCTTGCCTTCAAACATTTTGAGTATCTGTTTAGTATTCAATGAAATAGAGTAAAAAAAACCATCTGTACTGCAGCTGCAATAACACTACCTTTACATTTGC